>NW_027264583.1:0-7808 GCF_036320965.1 Panulirus ornatus | reverse complement strand
AACCCCTGGGGTAGCCTGTGGACCGTTTGCCGCCCGAGGGTTCGAACCATGCGCCTTACGGCAGGGGGGCCCAGGGTCAATAATGCTAACCAGTCGCCACGTGTGTGGGTATGTGTGGTTTTTGTGTTTTTTGTGAATTAATAATGTATTTCTGCACCCCTCACGCATCCGCCCACCATAACTCGACCATCAGCTGCTTTTGGGAAAACCGTCAATGTGTTTTTAATTCACATTTTTTTATTTGTAGAAAAAAAACAACAAAAACGCTTCACGGGGTCTCTAAGGAATTCTAAGTCTTTGTTCACGGCAACATGGACACGCTGTTTCCTTGTTTTTGTGTTTTTGTTTTTCATTTGTTTATTTGCATCTCCAAGCTTGAGCCAGGCCACGGATATTTTCATCGCAATATTTGCTTCTAAAATACGTGATTTGCCTCTGACATAATACGTGATTTGCCCCCCCACGCACCCTCAACAAAAATAAAGAATTACGACGGCGATCAAGAAAGTTCAAACCAGCGTGAGTTCAAAAGGTCGCGAAGTTCTCGTGGTGTTCCTCAGCACTCAGGGAACGAGCCGTCCTTCTAAGTTGCCACAAGATTATAATCAATATATATATATATATATTATCCCTGGGGATAGGGGAGAAAGAATACTTCCCACGTCTTCCCTGCGTGTCGTAGAAGGCGACTAAAAGGGAAGGGAGCGGGGGGCTGGAAATCCTCCCCTCTCATTTTTTTTTTTTTTTTTTTTCAATTTTCCAAAAGAAGGAACAGAGAAGGGGGGCCAGGTGAGGATATTCTCTCAAAGGCCCAGTCCTCTGTTCTTAACGCTACCTCGCTAATGCGGGAAATGGCGAATAGTATGAAAAAAAAGAGAATATATATATATATATATATATATATATATATATATATATATATATATATATATATATTATCCCTGGGGATAGGGGAGAAAGAAAACTTCCCACGTATTCCCTGCGTGTCGTACAAGGCGACTGAAAGGGGAGGGAGCGGGAGGCTGGGAATCCTCCCCTCTCGTTTTAATTTTCCAAAAGAAGGAACAGAGAAGGGGGCCAAGTGAGGATTTCCCTCAAAGGCTCAGTCCTCTGTTCTTAATGCTACCTCGCTAATGCGGGAAATGGCGTATAGTATGAAAAAAAAAATATATATATATATATATAAGAAGAGGTGAAGAGGGTGGTGAGAGTAAGTGAGCTTGGGAAGGAGACCTGTGTGAGGAAGTACCAGGAGAGACTGAGTACAGAATGGAAAAAGGTGAGAACAATGGAAGTAAGGGGAGTGGGGGAGGAATGGGATGTATTTAGGGAATCAGTGATGGATTGCGCAAAAGATGCTTGTGGCATGAGAAGAGTGGGAGGTGGGTTGATTAGAAAGGGTAGTGAGTGGTGGGATGAAGAAGTAAGAGTATTAGTGAAAGAGAAGAGAGAGGCATTTGGACGATTTTTGCAGGGAAAAAATGCAATTGAGTGGGAGATGTATAAAAGAAAGAGACAGGAGGTCAAGAGAAAGGTGCAAGAGGTGAAAAAAAGGGCAAATGAGAGTTGGGGTGAGAGAGTATCATTAAATTTTAGGGAGAATAAAAAGATGTTCTGGAAGGAGGTAAATAAAGTGCGTAAGACAAGGGAGCAAATGGGAACTTCAGTGAAGGGCACAAATGGGGAGGTGATAACAAGTAGTGGTGATGTGAGAAGGAGATGGAGTGAGTATTTTGAAGGTTTGTTGAATGTGTTTGATGATAGAGTGGCAGATATAGGGTGTTTTGGTCGAGGTGGTGTGCAAAGTGAGAGGGTTAGGGAAAATGATTTGGTAAACAGAGATGAGGTAGTGAAAGCTTTGCGGAAGATGAAAGCCGGCAAGGCAGCAGGTTTGGATGGTATTGCAGTGGAATTTATTAAAAAAGGGGGTGACTGTATTGTTGACTGGTTGGTAAGGTTATTTAATGTATGTATGACTCATGGTGAGGTGCCTGAGGATTGGCGGAATGCGTGCATAGTGCCATTGTACAAAGGCAAAGGGGATAAGAGTGAGTGCTCAAATTACAGAGGTATAAGTTTGTTGAGTATTCCTGGTAAATTATATGGGAGGGTATTGATTGAGAGGATGAAGGCATGTACAGAGCATCAGATTGGGGAAGAGCAGTGTGGTTTCAGAAGTGGTAGAGGATGTGTGGATCAGGTGTTTGCTTTGAAGAATGTATGTGAGAAATACTTAGAAAAGCAAATGGATTTGTATGTAGCATTTATGGATCTGGAGAAGGCATATGATAGGGTTGATAGAGATGCTCTGTGGAAGGCATTAAGAATATATGGTGTGGGAGGAAAGTTGTTAGAAGCAGTGAAAAGTTTTTATCGAGGATGTAAGGCATGTGTACGTGTAGGAAGAGAGGAAAGTGATTGGTTCTCAGTGAATGTAGGTTTGCGGCAGGGGTGTGTGATGTCTCCATGGTTGTTTAATTTGTTTATGGATGGGGTTGTTAGGGAGGTAAATGCAAGAGTGTTGGAAAGAGGGGCAAGTATGAAGTCTGTTGGGGATGAGAGAGCTTGGGAAGTGAGTCAGTTGTTGTTCGCTGATGATACAGCGCTGGTGGCTGATTCATGTGAGAAACTGCAGAAGCTGGTGACTGAGTTTGGTAAAGTGTGTGGAAGAAGAAAGTTAAGAGTAAATGTGAATAAGAGCAAGGTTATTAGGTACAGTAGGGTTGAGGGTCAAGTCAATTGGGAGGTGAGTTTGAATGGAGAAAAACTGGAGGAAGTGAAGTGTTTTAGATATCTGGGAGTGGATCTGGCAGCGGATGGAACCATGGAAGCGGAAGTGGATCATAGGGTGGGGGAGGGGGCGAAAATTCTGGGGGCCTTGAAGAATGTGTGGAAGTCGAGAACATTATCTCGGAAAGCAAAAATGGGTATGTTTGAAGGAATAGTGGTTCCAACAATGTTGTATGGTTGCGAGGCGTGGGCTATGGATAGAGTTGTGCGCAGGAGGATGGATGTGCTGGAAATGAGATGTTTGAGGACAATGTGTGGTGTGAGGTGGTTTGATCGAATAAGTAACGTAAGGGTAAGAGAGATGTGTGGAAATAAAAAGAGCGTGGTTGAGAGAGCAGAAGAGGGTGTTTTGAAATGGTTTGGGCACATGGAGAGAATGAGTGAGGAAAGATTGACCAAGAGGATATATGTGTCGGAGGTGGAGGGAACGAGGAGAAGTGGGAGACCAAATTGGAGGTGGAAAGACGGAGTGAAAAAGATTTTGAGTGATCGGGGCCTGAACATACAGGAGGGTGAAAGGCGGGCAAGGAATAGAGTGAATTGGATCGATGTGGTATACCGGGGTCGACGTACTGTCAGTGGATTGAACCAGGGCATGTGAAGCGTCTGGGGTAAACCATGGAAAGTTCTGTGGGGCCTGGATGCGGAAAGGGAGCTGTGGTTTCGGGCATTATTACATGACAGCTAGAGACTGAGTGTGAACGAATGGGGCCTTTGTTGTCTTTTCCTAGCTCTACCTCGCACACATGAAGGGGGAGGGGGATGTTATTCCATGTGTGGCGAGGTGGCGATGGGAATGAATAAAGGCAGACAGTATGAATTATGCACATGTGTATATATGTATATGTCTGTGTGTGTATATATATGTGTACATTGAGATGTATAGGTATGTATATTTGCGTGTGTGGACGTGTATGTATAT
The DNA here is from genome assembly GCF_036320965.1 of Panulirus ornatus. Classification (NCBI taxonomy): domain Eukaryota; kingdom Metazoa; phylum Arthropoda; class Malacostraca; order Decapoda; family Palinuridae; genus Panulirus; species Panulirus ornatus. The sequence continues at coordinate 4,096 of NW_027264583.1, read as the reverse complement.
ATATGTGTATGTGGGTGAGTTGGGCCATTTCTTTCGTCTGTTTCCTTGCGCCACCTCGCAAACGCGGGAGACAGCGACAAAGCAAAATAAATAATAACTATATATATATATATATATATATATATATATATATATATATATATATATATATATATATATATATCTTTCTTCTTTCTTTTAAACTATTCGCCATTTCCCGCGTTAGGGAGGTAGCGTTAAGAACAGAGGACTGGGCCTTTTTTGGAATATCCTCACCTGGCCCCCTCTGTTCCTTCTTTTGGAAAATCAAAAAAAAAAACGAGAGGGGAGGATTTCCAGCCCCCCGCTCCCTCCCCTTTTAGTCGCCTTCTACGACACGCAGGGAATACGTGGGAAGTATTCTTAATCCCCTATCCCCAGGGATATATATATATATATATATATATATATATATATATATATATATATATATATATATATATATATTTGGGGCCTTTGTTGTCTTTTCCTAGCGCTACCTTACACACATGAGGGGGGGTGGGTGTTGTTATTCCATGTGTGGCGGGGTGGCGATGGGAATGAATAAAGGCAGTTAGTATGAATTATGTACATGGGTATATATGTATATGTCTGTGTGTGTACATATATGGATACATTGAGATGTATAGGTATGCATATGTGCTGTGTGTGGTCGTGTATGTATATACATGTGTACGTGGGAGGGTTGGGCCATTCTTTCGTCTGTTTCCTTACGCTACCTCGCTAACGCGGGAGACAGCGACAAAGCAAAATGAATAAATAATATATATATTTACAGTGGTAAGGAAAGGGTAAGAGAGACGTGTGGTATTAATAAAAAGAGTCTGGTTGAGAGAGCAGAAGAGGGTGTATTGAAATGGTTTGGTGACATGGTGTGAATGAGTGAGGAAAGATTGACAAAGAGGATGTATGTGTCAGAGGTGGAGGGAACGAGAAGTGGGAGACCAAACTGGAGGTGGAAGGATGGAGTGAAAAAAATTTTGAGCGATCGTGGCCTGAACATACAGGAGGGTGAAAGGCTACAAGGAATAGAGTGAATTGGAACGATGTGGTATACCGGGGTCGACGTGCTGTCAATGGATTGAACCAAGGCATGTGAAGCGTCTGGGGTAAACCATGAAATGGTCTGTGGGGCCTGGATGTGGAAAGGGAGCTGTGGTTTCGGTGCATTACACATGGCAGCTAGAGACTTAGTATGACCTTTTTTGTCTTTTCCTAGCGCTACCTCGCAGGTTGGGGTTGGAGGGGGGGGGGGGGTTGTTATTTCATGTGTGGCGGGTTAGCGACGGAAATGGATGAAGACAGCAGGTACGAATATATCCATGTGTACATATGTATATGTATATGTATGTATACGTTCAAATGTATAGGTATGTATATGTGCGTGTGTGGGCGTTTATGTATATACATGCGTATGTGGGGAATGGATGAAGGCACCAAGTATGAATAAGTACATGTGTATATACGTATATGTCTGTGTATGTATATGTATGTATACGTTGAATGTATAGGTATGAACATGTGCGTGTGAGGCCGTTTATGTATATACACGTGTATGTGGGTGGGTTTGGCCATTCTTTCGTCTCATTCCTTGCGCCACCTCGCTGGGGCGGGAGACGGCGATTAATTATAATAAATAATATTTAGGGAAGTAGTGATGGCTTGCGCAAAAGATGCATGTGGCATGAAAAAGGTGGGAGGTGGGCAGATTAGAAAAGGTAGTGAGTGGTGGGATGAAGAAGTAAAGTTGTTAGTAAAAGAGAAAAGAGGGGCGTTTGGACGATACTTACAGGGATGTAGTGCAAATGACTGGGAGATGTATAAAAGAAAGCGGCAGGAAGTCAAGAAAAAGGTGCAAGAGGTGAAAAAGATGGGCAAATGAGAGTTGGGGTGAGAGGGTATCATTGAATTTTAGGGAGAACATAAAGATGTTTTCGAAGGAGGTAAATAACGTGCGTAACAAATGGGAACATCGGTGAAGGGGGCAAGTGGGGAAGTGATAACAGGTAGTGATGAAGTGAGAAGTAGATGGAGTATTTTGAAGATTTGTTAAATGTGTTTGATGATAGAGTGGCAGATATAGGGTGTTTTGGTCGAGGTGCTGTGCATAGTGAGAGGGTCAGGGAGAATGGTTTGGTAAACAGAGAAGAGGTAGTGAAAGCATTGCGGAAGATGAAAGCCGGCAAGGCAGCGGGTTTGGATGGTATTGCAGTGGAAATTATTAGAAAAGGGAGTGACTGTGTTGTTGGCTGGTTGGTAAGGATATTCAATGTATGTATGTTTCATGGTGAAGTGTCGGAGGATTGGCGAAATGCATGCATAGTGACGTTATACAAAGGCAAAGGGGATAAAAGTGAGTGTTCAAATTAAAGAGGTATAAGTTTGTTGAGTATTCCTGGGAAATTATACGGGAGGGTATTGATTGAGAGGATAAAGGCATGTACAGAGCATCATATCGGGGAAGAATAGTGTGGTTTCAGAACTGGTAGATGTGTGGATGAGGTGTTTGCTTTGAAGAATGTATGTGAGGAATAGAAAAATAGATGGATTTGTATGTTGCATCTATGGATCTGGAGAAGGCATATGAGAGAGATGTTCTGTGGGAGGTATTAAGATTTAATGGTGTGGGAGGTAAGATGCGTGAGGCAGAGAAAAGTTTTTATCGAGGATGTAAGGCATGTGTACGAGCAGGAGGAGAGGAAAGTGATTGGTTCCCAGTGAATGTCGAATTGCGGCAGGGGAGAGATGTGTGGTAATAAAATGAGTGTAAGTGAGAGAGCAGAAAAGGGAGTATTGATATAGTTTGTCCACATGGAGAGAATAAGTGAAGAAAGATTGACAAAGAGGATATATATGTCAGAGGCAGAGGGAACAAGGAGAAGTGAGAGACCAAATTGGAGATGGAAGGATGGAGTGAAAGGGATTTTGAGCAATCGGGGACTAAATATGCAGAGGGGTGAAAGGCGTGGAAGGAATAGAGTAAACTGGAACGATGTGGTATACCGGGGTCGACATGCAGTCAATGGATTGAACTAGGGGTAAACCATGGAAAGTGTTGAGGACCTGGATGTGGAAAGGGAGCTGTGATTTCGGTGCACTACACATGACAGCTAGAGACCGAGTGTGAACGAATGTGGCCTTTGTCATTTCCTGGAGCTACCTGACGCGCGCGCGGTGCCGTTTCATGTGTGGGCGGGGTGGCGACGGAAACGGATGGGGCAGCAAGGATGAGTGTGTATATATATATATATATATATATATATATTATATATATATATATATATATATATATATATATATATATATATATCGGTGTATGTATATGTATGTATACGCTGAAATGTATAGGTATGTATATGTGCGTTTATGTATATACATATGTATGTGGGTGGGTTGGGCCATTCTTTCGTCTGTTTCCTTACGCTACTCGCAAACGCGGAACACAGCGAATAAGTATAATAATGTGGTGACGGGAATGGACGAAGGCAACAAGTATGAATATGTACATGTTTATATATGTATATGTCTGTGTATGTATGTATATGTATGTATGTATACGTATAAGTATGTATATGTGCGTGTGTGGGCATGTATGTATATACATGTGTCTGTGGGTGGGTTGGACCAATTTTTCGTCTGTTTCCTTGCATCACCTCGCTAACGCGGGAGACAGCGAGAATCTTTTTCACTCTATCTTTCCACCTATGATTTGGTCTCCGCTTCTCCTTCTTCCCTCCACCTCTGACACATATATCCTCTTTGTCAATCTTTTCTTCACTCATTCTCTCCATGTGTCCAAAACCATTTCAACACACCCTCTACTGCTCTCTCAACCGCATTTCTTATATTACCACACATCTCCCTTACCTTGCATTACTTGATCAAACCACTCACACCACATAATTCCTCAAACATTTCATTTCCAAACATCCATCCTCCGCACAACCCTATCTATAACCTATGCCTCTCAACCATATAACATTGTTGCAACCACTATTCCTTCAAAAATACCCATTTTTTGCTCTCCGAGATATCGTTATCCTTTCCACACATTCTTCAACGCTTCAGAACTTCGCCA
>NW_027264582.1:0-8311 GCF_036320965.1 Panulirus ornatus | reverse complement strand
CAGTAAGGTGTCCACAAATAATGCCAACAATGTCCATCTTGTCCAAAACCACTTTCCAAGTATATAATTACCCAACTGTTTAAAAAGGGAAGGCCCCCACCGTTTCCTCAAGGTGTGGATAGCAAGCCTCTTTTCTAATACCTTTTTTAGCTCCTCTTCCTTGGCTTTTTAATGTTATTTTCAGTGTCCCAATTTCTGTATTCCAGAGGAAGACAAAAATGAAAAAATGGTAATATGCTGATGTTTTTAATATATTAGAAAATCACACATTATTTTTTCATGTAACTTTAAACTTTTAACGCACAGCGCAGAATTAAATTTACAAAAAATAAAAAATTAACCTACTTCTCAAAAATATCCACATTAATACACAGTAAATGGATCCTTTAATTCTAGAAAACACAATGGGTTTGGGGTGTAATCCCTGAAAACCTCCAACCAATAAATGAGCAATTACACAATTTCAATGGTTCATTGGCGACCAGTATATTTACACTTACTTTTTTACGTTTGTTTTTTGGTTTTTTTCTAGTTATCTCCTATGGATAAGAATTGAATTACACATCAACTGAGAAATTCCAATGAAGGGAAGATTCCATTAAACCTCAGTGAAACATGCCATACAGCAACTTCCTTAAGGGCTAAATGCTAAAAACACTCCACTTAACTCAACCAACCCATGTGTGTTGTCCCAATTAATAAATAAAACACATTAAAAAAATAGGGCTAAAACTTGAAAATAATGGTATTGCCTTCCCTAATTATTTCAAATATTACTTAACCTTGCCTGGAAATCCAAACCCATAATTAAATATACGAACCAAAGAAATTTTGGGGTTTTAGAAAAAACTTTTTAAGCAAATGTTTTAAATTCCCTAATAATAATTTCCTGACCATGGTTTTGATCCAATTTATCCAACAATAACAGGTTTACTACTACTTTATTTTTTTTGGGTTTTTTTTTTGTTTAAAAAAAAAAAAAAATTTTTTGGGTTTTTTTTTTTTTTTTTGGCCAAAAAAAATAGAAAAAACCTTGCACTTGATTGCATAAATCTTGGTTTTTTTACCTTTCCCATTACAGCCCATACACTTGAAAGCCCTCTGACCTCTATATGGAATTCCCTGACCATTCAATATAATTGTCCCTTAATTTTGGTAAACTATCATTCTATTACCTATTAATGCAAAAGGTAGTATATCAGCACTTTACAACACCTGTGATGGTAAAATTTTTGTCCCCTCCACCACCTGTTTTTTATACAGTGTTGTATTAAAAAGCCCATAACCAGAAACCCATTGACAAAAATGGTTGGATTAAATGCCTTGACTTTGAATAAGTTTGGGCAGCTTAATGCATAAGACCTCCCTGCAAATCCCTTGGCTGAAATATTGTTAAAGATACTGATAAATGCAGCCTAAACGTAACAATCAAGGTGTGGCCACCATCGTCACTAAAAGTTGACAAATCAGAAAAAACTTAAGGACTCATGGTAAAAAAAAAAGTTCTTTCTAATTTTTAAGCAAAATAATCATTCCAAAAAATTCACGTCCATGGATCCTTTTTACTTTGAGAAGAATGATAAAACCCAAAAATTTAATTATCAATTTACAAAGCTGCCCTAAACAAAAATTATAATAACCTGGTAACTTTTTCATATTTAAATTACAGTACCTAAATCATTTTCATGAAAAACAAAACTTCCTGTCCCCATCCCCATCAATATATTCTGAAGCCCTGTTATATTCCACCAACCCTGGAAACTCCCATAAAGTTGGCCCATGAAAACAAAGTCCCTCCATAGCCTAATGAAATTCAATTGTCACTTCTAGCCTTTTACAACTAACTCTCCCATAATTATTTTTGGTACAGAGTTTGGGCCAAAAAAAAAAATTTTCAATAAACAAATGCCTACAATTAAATCAACAATGTGAAAGTTTCCCAATACATCCACATCTCAAACATTTTTTATGGCTCTCGGTACAAATGTTTTTATGGGCTTTTCACTTTCATTCTCCCGAAGTAAAATAAATTTCCTTACTTTTGAAAAACTAGAATTGCGTTTCTACATTGAAGAAAAAACCCTAAAGAAATCTTCAACATAAAAACTAAGCATTTTACATGTCCAGCATGACAAACACAAGCCACCACAATCAATACAATCTACTCACGACTTTGTCATACCTATCCCCAATTGGATACTGGACAAACACCAGTAAAACTGTACTCACACTCCAGGAAGATCGCCCGTTCTAGGTCCCAAAATAAAAATCAGAACTGCGCGACCATTATGAAGGGCAAACCTAATACTCTCAATGAGGTCAGCCAAGTTAAGTCCCGGGAACAACCTTATATGGGAAAAAGAAAAAAACGTCCTCGTTTATAAAGTAGGCTTTGCACAAATTAAAAACTTACTATTTCTTGGAAGGAGGCTATCCAAAATTGGCAATTGATCCTTGACCCCGCTTCAGGCTCCCCCTGAAAGCCACAACAGAGTTTGTTGTGTGGAATCCTGCAAAATGCCAATTTACTTATGTTTCCCCAGTTTTTAGTTAAGTCCTTGGTTACGCTGAAATCCCTCAAACTTAACCTACCCAGGGGACCTAATCTTGAACTTGAACCTAACAAAAACAACACTGACCTATCCTAAACGCAATCACATAAAACTCACCGATAATCAGTTTTCTATACTGCTTATCTTGATATAAAGAAATCTTGAACTTCAAAATAGCAAATCTAAACTGGTTGATGCTAAGCAAAAAGCATCTTCAATACCTACAAGTTTTAACCATACAATTACAAAAATATAGAATTTTCTAACAATTTCCACATCACAGTCCCCCCCCCCCTTGAAACACCTTGATGTGGTCCACAACAACAATGTTTAATAAAGGTTACTCAAGCAAGCAGGAAATGAAATTTTGCACAATTTTTTCCTTAAAGTTTATTACCCCTTTTAATTCAAAAAAAAGGGAACTAGAACAACACCAAAGATGCTATCAAAAAACGAAATACAGCTAAATGGACCAGTATTAACTGTAACCAATGTTTTCGAACCCTGTGACAAGGCGACTAAAGGACCAACTCTGCAACACGGCTCCCTACAAACCTTCTGGAGGCCCGATACGCCCGTTATTTTCCCCACCATTTTTTTGGGCCCATTCTCCTGGGGACAAAAAACCCAAAGCCTCAATTATCCATTGCCCAGAATACAGAATAGGGAAAGGAGTGACAAATTTAACACATGGAATCTTCCCAGACCCACATTTTATAATACCTGTAATCCCACCTGTTGTCCAGCAAACAGATGTGGCTCCCTTTATTATCCGAGAAACCAATAAACAGATTACCAAACCTTTTATTTCTATTTTCACATCATTCTGTGACAGGTAAAAGAATCTCAACAACAGCCAATAAATGCGTTGTGAAAATAAACATCAGGTGGTGGTATCATCCATTTTTTATACCGGCAGAGGGTTATTGTGTGGTGCCTGTGGCTAAGGTTGTAAATACATTATCCAAAAAAAAAAATTTTCCCTTAATTTTATAAAGAAAAAATAAGAGCAATATGTAGTTTTAAATTTTGTCCATGGTCCTTGCAGACACAAGTACTGTACTTCAAACCGGCCAATCCACTGTGCAAGGAAACAAATCCCTAGCACAAAATTAATAACCCTTTGTTTCAGCAACTTTCAATAAAGTTCTGATAACTTAACAGTATCATTCCAGATGTGGAACAACTAATCCGCAACAGTAAACAAACTGGTTTAACCTCTAGAACCAAATAACTTAGGTTTAAATGAATTTCCTTTGGACATGAATGTGGGTAAAGAAAAATTTATGATTATCAACACCCACTAAAAAAATTCATGTCAAACATCTAGGGTTAAAGAAAGGTCACTCCTTTTTGTGTAAAATAAGTCCATTTTATTACTGCCAAAAAAATATAATAAAGTACAGTACAAGAAGTTACTAACAAATACATCATGCCTCGTAATATAACTAACTCCCACTAAGGCCAAGAAATCTACTTTTGGTCTCATAGAACCCATTTTTATCCAAATGAGCAAAATATATCTTGTGTATGCAGGAAACCGTACTCCCACCTGGGGAAAGGAGCCCCACCCAGTAAAAATTGTACATTTGGGGGCGGTCCCCCCCAAACGGTAACTGCTCAAGAGCCCAAGTGTGAAAACGCCTCCCATGGGGTTAAACCGACCTCAATGGGCGTAAAACATATGTCTCAATGTCCCCCACAAGGGTTTCTAAAAAAGGTAAAGAAGTGGTCCACACCAGCCACTAACTGCTTTCCCCCGCAACAATAGGTCCCCCCCCAAACTGGCTGAAGTTTTTCCCGCAGCCAGTTGGGGGAGCAGAGCCGTTTTTTAAAAAGAAAAATACTGGCCCTGTGAAAACAAAATTGTTTTTAAACTTTGCGGGTATTTACGACCCCAGTTTCCTTTAGGCAGCAGATTTAACATTTTTTTTGTGGACTTTCTTCAGCAATTCAAACAATACGGTTTAAGCCCCATCCTATAACAGTTTTATCAGAAAAGTTAAAAATTATTTATAAAGCTTTATTCTTTTGTCCTTTAAACCCAGTCCATCAAACAAAAAGTTTATAAACTAAGTAGTTCAGGCCCCCCCTTTACAATCAAGTTTCTCCTAAGTAATAAAGTTTTAAGCTTTTTTTTATCTCCAAATATTTTTAATCAGCAGTACAGTTGATCCCTAACTTCAGCTAAAAAGCCAACGCACAGTTTAGGCCTCCTATCCCAAAACAAGCTAGCAAATAGTAAAAAGTGAAACATTTAGTCCCTTAACCAAGTATTTTTTTTATCTAATTAACATAAAGCTTATAGTTACTTACTTCAACAATCAAATATTAGAATTCAGATTTTTGTTTCTGTCACCAACTATACCATCAATATTCCCAAACAATTTATATTAGCTTTTCTTCTCCTCATCACTTAAACAATCTTTAAAAAACTGACCATCATGATACACTAGAGTTGTAAGCATTTTTTGTCCTACGTCCCCAGTTATCTAGAAATTAAAGAAATTTATTTAAGCATTCCAACTAAATAACTTGTGAGTTTAATGCCACAACCTTGATTGATTCCCTGAGGTCCCACGAAGAATAAAACTATTTATGGCATAAATTTTTACAATAGATATTGTCCCCCACCGACTCTCCCAAGGTCCAACTACAAAAATGCAATATTTTTATACAAACCAAAGCAGGAGAATAAAAATATAAATTATATGTGGACAAAAACAATGGTGTCAACCTATTGCTTTCACCTGCAATTAGAGAATAATAAAAAAAAATAAAAAAAAAAAAAAATAAAAAAAAAAAAAAAAAAAAAAATTTAATAATAAAAAAAAAAAATATAAAAATGAATAAAATAAAAAAAAAAAAAAAAAAAAAATAAAAATATAATATTTAATAATACACAAAAATAATACAAAAAATATAAAATACGTACAATAGTAATATTTTACTCATAACATGGTGCAAGGTGCCCTTCCTGCTTTCTCATACCAACCATTATCAACCTTGAAGTTACAAAGTCCAGAGTCACATTGCTCTACTATCCACGTTGACGTGGTTTTGGATGTTACTCAAAAGTCTGAATATTGGTTTTCTTTTGGATATAAGTGCTTCTTTCTGATCCCTTAGCGCGATTGAGTGACTTTACTTTGGTTCTTAAAGAGGGGGTAAACTTTTTTTGTTTTTCTCTTGAAAAAAAAAATTTTATAATCATGCCCTATCACATAATAATTAATTTCATATGTAATTAATTCGATATTAATCTGTGAAATCAGTGCGGTAACATTGAGGCTTGTTGTAATCTTTACTGATTAAATATAATTCTTCAAAATTGTGTACAGTGCCATAATACATTTAAAATAAAGGAAAAATCATATATTATCTAAACTAGGCAGCTTGTTTAACTACATACCTTAAAAATACAATATATAATGACAGTTTCATGCGATAGATTAAGAGATATTCATTTAAAATCATTCGTAAGTACAGAACTTTACCCATATCTAATTCTATTAGTGCGTTAGGTGTTTTTTGTTTTTCGGTTTGTTTTGTTGATTGAGTATTTTGTGTGTTTGTTTGTTTTGAAAATATATATTATACTAAGTTTAAGATTTTAAGTATAACACTATGAATTATTTATCGCCCAATTTAAATTTTAGAGTAGGTTAGCCTATTGATTTTTTAATAGAGTGGGAGTTTTTGACATTGTAGGCTCAATTAATAAACAACAAATACTCACAACATACGGTGTAGTTTGGTTGATGTCCACTTATGCACACCCAAAGGTTAAGCCGAGCAGACATGTGTGGGCCCCAGGATTGGTCTTCGAAGGGCCTTCTTACATCCTGACAGGTTTAGGTCCGTGTTTCCCTTCTATGTCCCCCTCCAGTGACCCTTGAAAGAGGGGCAGGGCATTTTTTTTTTTTTTTTTTTTTTTTTTTTTTTTTTTTTTTTATTTTTTTTTTTTTCCCATCACCACTCACGCCGCCGCCCCTCGCCTTTTGGACAGTCTTGCCCCGCCCCCCGGCCCCCCGCCTCATGCGCCCCCGTTCCACCCCCCCCCCTCTGCTCACCCAGGCCATAGAAAAAATACACGCGGTTGTTGAATGACCAGCTAGAGCCTATGCTTGTGTGTTGATGTATGCGCGGAAGGTTAACATTTAGTATTTCAGTCACTTTAACTTTTCTGTACCCCCCCCTGTTTTTTTATATTCAGTTTTATTCTCACATCCAGTTTCAGTTTGACAAGTGAATTTTTTGGAGGAACATCGGATTATTTTTTTTTTTTTTTTTTATTTTTATTCCAGGCCAGTTCTTTAGTCATGTTGATGTATGGGAGTGACTATGGTGGTATTGTTCACGTTTTTTTTTTTTTTAATTTTTCTGCTTCAAGAACCGTATTGAAATATTTATAACCAGCATTGATTCAAACTTTCTCATTGTTACACCACATCAATGATTATTGCTCCGTCTGTTTCCTAGGGAGGAGTTGTTTGTGATAGTACCACTTCCAATACAGACCCGAATCTTTGCTTTGTACGCCCGTGCAGCGGGGGTTCCCCCATGCATATGGGGGGCAAACCCTCCTGACGTCAAAAGACTTGTCCGATTGTACCTGGCATTCCTCTATGTTGTTCGTAAGTAAATTTTATTTTGCTGATATCACCATGAAGTGTAGGTTAATGGTCAGATGGATTGCAAAACAGTCAATATTTCATTTCTGGTCACTAAGTCAAAGTTGCGAAAATTGTCTTTGTTACTAGTTATTGTGACATTGTGACCAATCATATGAACAGAATTTCTTCGAGAATTGTTGTAAGCTGTATTATTTCTTCATTTTTCTTTGTTACGTAATTTATCTCAGTGGGATCGTATTTTTGGTGTTACATCCTCAATCAGTCACTCACTTTTAATGTTATTCATGAAATGAATTATATTAGACGTACCTAGCATATTTTGCAGTACTAGAATCACATATTCAATATGAACTGTTCAAAAATACCATTGAAGTTTGGAACATCAGTTAACTATGATGGCTTGTGTTTTGATATTGAATTAAATAAGCACAGGTTTTTGTAGTTATCCAGCCTGTACACTTGACAGCGGCTGCGGTAATCTAACAATAACAATTTTAAATAATATTATGGCGCTCGACCCCCCATTATTTTTTTGTGTCTGAGGTTTATATATCCGTGAAAATATTGATTCATACATGTTATATTACGCTTAATGATGTCTTTTTTTTTGCAGAATATAAGACCAGAATTATGTTTGACGAGTTTCTATTAGGGGCATATTGGTGTTGTCATTTGATACATTACTTGCAGGTGTGTTATTGTTGTTGTATGAGTGATTACACAAAAATATTTTTTCATATCTGTTTTAGGTTTGTAGTGTTATGCGATATTTGTTCTGGTCTTAGGGTTGTTATTAATGTATAGACTTGACTCTAACTTAATTGAATTATTTGAATGTTATGGGGGTGGGTTATAATTGATATTATTGTGCTATGTTATGGTTTAAACACTATATATATTTTGTTGTGATTGGAAAAAAAAATAATTTTGTTTTTGTTTGCTGTATTTTTTTTTTGGAAGCAGATTTTGCTATGGTTGAGTCTTAAATTCGTGTTGATTTCATTGTTATGTTTTTTAAAGTCTCTTTACTTGATTTATTAGGATTGTAAAGGGAAATTGGGACAACAATTCCCCAGATTTTCAATAACAAAAAAATTTTGGTTTTGTCCCAAAATATATTTT
>NW_027264581.1:0-9896 GCF_036320965.1 Panulirus ornatus | reverse complement strand
TTTTGATCTCCACAAAAAATTTTCCTCAGGAAAGAACAAGACGTAAGGGAGATTAAAGTGCTGACCACTGGTGAAAGCAGCTCTTAAATGGCTGGGAAATTTCCTTGTAAAGTTTTCGCAGCTGTATATTGCTTTATTGATCATGTTTACTCCACCATTCTTGTAAGTAAATAAAGAGAGGTGAGTAAAACACGAAAAAAGCTCAGAAGCTGCCCAATTAGCAAGGAAATTTCCTGACTATGAGAGCTGGTTTCGCTTTTTTTTATTTCCTTCATTGGTAAGGAGTGACAGAAAAATTCCAATCACGAATGGATAAAAGTGGTGTGATCCGACAAAACAGTCGAACCAGTTTAGAATGATTCATTGAAGTGTTCAGCCAATCTGTGAGCGATGTATTCCCCCTACCTTGTGCTTTATGAGAAAACTTTTTTTGAGGTTGATATTGTGTTTAAAAGTAATTCTTCTACTCTTAACCCATTTCATTCATCCATCTTATTTTTATTACAATGTCACAATGATATAATAGGTAAATATTTACAAATATATGTCACACATTCATACAAATTCCTGTATACACAATGTATATATGATGGTTGAGAAGCGAACCAGAAGAGGGTGTTTTGAAATAGTTTGGCACATGGAGAGAATGAGGAGCAAGACTTGACCAAGAGGATATATGTATCAGAGTGGACGGGAATTGAGGAAGTTGGGAGACCAATTGGATGGTAGGAAGGATGGAGTGAAAAAGAATTTTGAGTGATCGGGGCTGAACATGCAGATAGGTGAAAGGCATTGCAAGGAATAGAGTGATGGATCGTTGTGGTCTACGGGGTTGTCGTGCTGGTTCAGTGGATGAATCAGGGCATGTGAATGTGTCTGGGGTAAACAAAAACCATTGGAAGTTTATTGTGTGGGGCCTGGATGTTGGAAAGGGAGCTGTGGTTTCGGGCCCAAAATTATTGCATGACAGCTAGAGGATGAGTGTGAACGGAATGGGGCCTCTTTGTTTTCTTTTCTAGCGCTACCTTGCACACATGAGGGGGAGGGAGGATGGTATTTCCATGTGTGGCGAATGGTGGCGATGGGGATGAATAAGGCAGACATGTGAATCTGTGGCATGGGTATATATGTATGTGTCTGTTGTGTGTATATATAGTGTACATTGGAGATGTATAGGTATGTTTATTTGCATGTGTGGCGTGTCTGTATATACATGTGTTATGGGGATGGGTTTGGGCCATTTCTTTTCGTTGTTTCCTTGCGCTACCTCACAAACGCGGGAAGACAGCGACAAAGCAAAATAATATCTAAAAATATATATTTATATAGATTATATATCTAAATATATAATATATATTATATATGTATGTGTGTGTCGTGTGTTCTGAGGTGGAGGGAAAGATAAGAGGAGATGTGGGGAGACCAAAATTGAGGTGGAAGAATGGATTGAAGAGATTGTGAACAATCAGGGCCTGAACATACAGGAGAGAAAGGTGTGTGCAAAGATAAATTGGAACAAAGTTGGTTATACGGGGTCAACGTGCGGGTTCAATGATTGAAACCAGGGCTGTGAAGTGTCTGGGGTACACCACGAAAAGTTTTGTAGGGCCCTGGATGGGAAAGGAATGCTGTAGTTTTGGGCTGCATTTTCCTAGCACTTACCTTCATGCACGCGGGGGGAGGGGGGGGTGCGTTTCATGTGTGGTGGATGGTGGCGATGGGAATGGATGAAGGGCAGCACGTTATGAATTGTAGTTTATATATGAATAGTCTGTGTAATGTTTGTTGAATGTTTAGGTATGTATATGTGCATATGTGGAGTTTATGTATATGTATGTGTATGTGGGTGGGTTGGGGCCCATTCTTTCGTCTGCTTCCTTGTGCTACCTCCTATCGTGAGAGAACTGCGACTATGTATAATGAAACAAAAAAAAAAATGGTTTGGGCACATGGAGGATATGAATGTGAGAAGTTGACCAAGAGGATATATGCGTCGGAGGTGGAGGAAGAGGAGATGTGGGAGACCAAATTGTAGGTGGAAAGATGGATGAAAAGATTTTGTGTGATCTGGTGGCCTGAACATGCAGGAGGGTGAAGGAGGGCAAGGAAATTTATGAGTGAATTGGATCGATGTGGTATATACGGCGTTTGGACGTTGCTGTCAGTGAATTGAATCAGGGGCATTGTGAAGCATCTGGGGTAAACCATGGAAAGCTGGGTAGGTATGTTTATTTGCGTGTGTGGACGTGTATGTATTCTCATTTTGTATGGGGGTGGGTTGGGCCATTTCTTTCGTCTGTTTCTTGCGCTACCTGCCAAGATGCGGGAGACAGCGACAAAGCAAAAAAAAAAAAACTATATGATAATATATATATATTATATATATATATATAGTATATATGGTGTGGGAGGCAAGTTGTTAGAAGCTGTGAAAAGTTTTTATCGAGACTGTAAGGCATGTGTTTCGTGTAGGAAGAGAGGAAAAGGTGATTGGTTCTCAGTGAATGTAGGTTTGCGGCAGGGGGTGTGTGATGTCTCATGGTTGTTTTAATTTGTTTATGGATGGGGTTGTTAGGGAGGTGATTGCAGAGTTTTGGTGATAAGAAGGGGCAAGTTCATGATGTTGTTGGGGATGATGTGAGCTTGGAAGTGAGTCAGTTGTTGTTCGCTGCATGATACAGCGCTGGTGGCTGATTCATGTGGATACTGCAGAAGCTGGTGACTGAGTTTGGAAAAGTGTGTGGAAGAAAGAAAGTTAGAGTAAATTGTGAATAAGGAGAAAGGTTATTAGGTACAGTAGGGTTTGAGGGGTCAAGTCAATTGGGGGTGAGTATTGAATGGAGAAAAAACTGGAGGAAGTGAAGTGTTTTAGATATCTGGGACAGTGGATCTGGCCAGCGGATGGAACCATGGAAGGGAAGTGGATCTAGGGTGGGGGAGGGGTGCGAAAATCCTGGGTCTTGAAAAAATGGTGGAAGTCGAGAACATTAACTCGGAAAGCAAAAATGGGTATGTTTGAAGGAATAGTGGTTCAACAATGTTTGTTATGGCTGCCGAGGCGTGGGCTATGGATAGAGTTGTGCGCAGGAGGATGGATGTGCTGGAAATGAGGATGTTTGAGGACAATGTGAGGTGATGAGGGGTTTGATTCGAGTGTGAGTACGTAAGGGTAAGAGAGATGTGTGGAAATACATGAGCGTGGTTGTGAGAGCAGAAGAGGGTGTTTTGAAGTGGTTTGGGCACAATGGAGAGGATTGAGTGAGGAAAGATTGGCAAGAGGATAACTGTGTCGGAGGTGAGGGATCAAGGAGAAGAGGGTGACCCAAAATTGGAGGTTGGAAAGATGGAGTGAAAAAATTTGTGTAGATCGGGGCTGAACATGCAGGAGGGTGAAGTGTGGGCAAGGAATAGAGGAATTGGAGCAATCGTGTATACAGGGGTGGATGTGCTGTCAGTGGATTGAAGCAAGGCATGTGAAGCGTTTCTGCAGGGTAAACCATGGAAAAGTGTGTAAGTATGTATATTTGCGTGTGAGGACGTATGTATATACATGTTTGTATGGGGGGGGTTGGGCATTTCTTTCGTCTGTTTCCTTGCGCTACCTCGCAAACGCGGGAGACAAGCAACAAATTATAATATAATAAATAAATATATATATATTTACTATATATATCACTGGGGGATAGGGGAGAAAGAATACTTCCACGTTATTACCTGCGTGTGTTAGAAGGCGACTAAATGGGGAGGGAGCGGGGGATGGAAATCTACCTCCTTTTTTTTTTTTTTTTTATTTCCAAAAGGAAGGAAACAGAGAAGGGGGCCAGGTGAGGATATTCCCTCCTGAGGCCCAGTTCCTCTGTCCTTAACGCTACCTTGATAACGCGGGAAATGGCGAATAGTTTGAAAGAAAAGAAAAATATATATATATTATATATATATATATATATATATATAGATATGGGGATGGGGAAAGGATTAAGAATATTCCCATGTATTCCCTGCGTGTCGTTAGAAGGCGACTAAAAGGGGGGGAGCGGGGGGCTGAAATTCCTCTCCTCTCGTTTTTTTATCTTTCCAAAGAAGGAACAGAGGGGCCAGGTGAGGGCTATTCAAAAATTGGGCCGTCCTCTGTTCTTACGATACCTCGCTAACGCGGGAAATGGCGAATAGTTTAAAAGAAAGAAAAGATTGTCTATATATATATTATCATATATTATATATCTTATAATTATATTTTAGATATATATTATATATATATTTTTTTTTTGCTTTAGTCGCTGTCTCCCGCGTTTGCGAGGTTAGCGATTATTATCTATATATATATATATATATATATATATATATATATATATATATTATATATATATATATATTTTTTATATTATTTCAGTGGCAATAATACCATGACAGTAGAGACATAGTGTGAACCAAATGTGGTCTTTATTGTCTTTTCTAGCGCTACCTCGTGTGCATGCGGGGGAGGGGTGTCATTTTTGTGTGGCAGAGTGGGACGGGAATGAATAAACTTGCCCCCCCCCTGCTCACAAGTGTGGATTATGTACATGTAGTAACTATGTCTGTGTATGTACATATATGTTATACGTTGAAATGTATAGATATGTTATGAGCGTGTGTGGTCGTGTATGCCATATACATGTGTCGTGGGTGGGTTGGTCCATTCTTTTGTCTGTTTCCTTGCGTACTCCTCTGACGCAGGAAACAGCGACAAAGGATAATAAGAAATTACTATATTAATAAAAAGATTGTGGTTGAGAGAGCAGAAGAGGGTGTTTTGAAATGGTTTGGTTCACAGGGAGAGTAATGACGTGAGGAAAGATTGACTAGGAGGATTATATGTTCAGAGGTGAAGGGAACTAGAAGTGTGGAGACCAAATGGGAGGGTGGAAAGATGCTGAAAGGCGTGCAAGGAATAGATGTGAATTGGAAAATGTGGTATGCCATGGTCGATGTGCTGTCAATGGATTGAAAACCAAGGATAGTGAAGCTTCTGGGGTAAATCCATGGAAAGTTTTGTGGGGCCTGGATATGGAAAGGGAGCTGTGGTTTTGGTGCATTACACATGCAGCTAGAGAATGAGTTTGTGAACAATGTGGCCTCATGCTGTCTTTTCATAGTGTGCTCTCTGCCAATGAGCGGGGGGAAGGGGGTGTGTGAAGGGAAATACATGAAGGCAGGATGTTGTTGTTTGTGTATTTATGTATAAGTCAATGTAAGTCGATTATTATACGAATTGTGGCGTTTTTTTGTTGTCTGTTTCCTGCACTAAATCGTGTGCATGGGGGGTGGAGGATGCCATATCATGCGTTCTTGGCGGTGTGGTGGCGGCGGGAACGGATGAAGGCAGCATATATGAATATGTACATGTGTATAATTATGTATGTGTAAGTATATGTTGAAATGTATAGTGCATTGTGTGCGGCATTTATGTTTATAATGTGTATGTGGAGGGTTGGGAATATTCTTTCATCTGTTTCCTGTGCAACTTAACCTCCGCTAATGTGGTGGGAGACAGCGTCAAAGTATAATATAATAAATAAAATATTTTTTATTTATGTTCATTTTTTTGGAGCAATCGGGGCCTGGACATACAGGGAGGGTAAAAGGTGTGCAAGGAATAGGTGAAATGGAACATGTGGTTAATGAGGTCGACGCGCTTGGTCAGTGGATTGAACAAGGGAATGTGAAGATTGTTCTGTGGTAAACCATGGAAAGTTTTTGGGGCCTGGTTATGTAAAGGGAGTGTGGTTTTGGTGCATTACACATGTCTGCTAGAGAATGAGTGGTGAACAATGTGGCCTCTGCTGTCTTTTCATAGTGCTACCTCTCGCAGCGCGGGGGGTGAGGGGGGTTGGTGACAGAATACATGAAGGCAAGCATTTGTATGTGTTCTATTTATGTAATAAGTCAATGTTTAAGTAGATATGTATACGAATTGTGTTCGTTTGTTGTCTTTTCCTAGCACTAAATCGTGTGGCATGTGGGGGTGGAGGATGCCATATATGCGTTTGGCGGGGGAGGCGACAGGGGAGGTGGCGGCGGTTGGGGGAACGGATGAAGGCGAGATATATGAATATGTACATGTGTATATATGTATGTGTAAGTTTATGTTGAAAGGTATATTGTGCATGTGTGGGTTTTTTTATGTTTATACATGTGTATGTGGAGGGTTGGGATATCATTCATCTGTTTCTTGCACTACCTCGCTATGTGGTGGGAGGGGACTGCGTCAAAGTATAATAAAAATAAGAAAATATTTTTGTATTTATGTTCATTATATTTTTGAGCATCGGGGCCCTGGAATACAGGTGGGGTTAAAAGGGTTTTTGTTGTGCAAGGAATAGGTGAAATGGAACAATGTGTATAATGAGGTCGACGCGCTTGTCAGTGGATTGAACCAGGGAATGTGAAGTGTCTTGGGGTAACATGGAAAGTTTTGTGTGGGCCGTATGTGGAAAGGAGCTGTGGTTTTGGTTGCATTGTACACATGACAGCTAGAGAATGAGTTGTGAACAATGTGGCCTCTGCTGTCTTTCCTAGTGCTACCTCTCGCACGAGCAGGGGATGGGGTGGTGACGGGAATGATGAAGGCAGATGTGTATGTGTTGTATGTATATGTCTATGTAAGTAGATATGTATACATCAAAAAATGTATAGGTATGTATATGTGCGTATTTGTGTGGGCGTTTGATGTATAAACATGAGTATGTGGGTGGTTGGGCCATAAACTTTCTTTTTTTTTTCTATTTTTCATATTACATTTATCTTTATTTCTTATATTTCTCAAGTTTTTAGTATATATTTTCATAAATACATACAGCTCAAAGGTGAAGGGAAGGAGTGGTTGGGGAATGTCTTGGGAGTAAAGTCAGGGTTAGTGAGAGGACACGAGCAAGGGAAGGAGTATTGATAGCGTGTAAGAACAGTAAACTCTTGATTGATATGGGTAAAACTGAAAGTGGAATGATTGAGATGGGTGATTATGGTGCATATGCACCTGGGCATGAGAAGAAAGATCATGAGAGGCAAGTGTTTTGGGAGCAGCTGAGTGAGTGTGTTAGTAGTTTTGATGCTCTGCGACAAGGTTATAGTTGATAGTGATTTTGGAATGCAAAGGTGAGTTAATGTGGCAGTTAGTTGAGGGAATAAGTTGGTGTACATGGGGTGTTCAGTGTTGTATATGGAAATGGTGTTGTAGAAAACTTGTAGATTTATTTGCTGAAAAAAGGAATGTGTGAGTGATTGGAATTACTGTTAAAAAGAGAGATTATTACATAAGTACACGTATGTAAGTAGGGGAGAGATCGCCAGAGAGCATTTATTGGTTTACATGTTATTTGTATAGGCCGTGAAAGAGAGACTTTTGGATGTTATTCGCTGAGGGTGCAAACTGAAGGATGTTGATCATTATTCTTGTGGATTGCGCATGGTGAAAGATTTGTCAGACGTTTTAGAAAAGAATGAGAGGAATGTTGGGGGTGAAAGAGAGTGGTGAGAGTAAGTGAGCTTGGGAAAGGAGGGCTTGTTTGAGGAGTACAGGAGAGAATGAGTACAGATGAAAAAAGGTGGAGGAACAAAGGACAAAAGGGGAAGGGGGAGGATGGGATATTTTAGGGAAGCAGTGATGGTTGTGCAAAAGATGCTTGTGGCATGAGAAGGTAGGAGGTGGGCAGATTAGAAAGGGTAGTGAGTGGTGGGATGAAGAAGTAGATTGTGATGTGAAAGAGAAGAGAGGCATTCGGACCAATTTGAGGGAATAATGCAAATGACTGGGAGATGTATAAAAGAAAGAGGCAGGAGGTCAAGAGAAAGGTGCAAGAGGTGAAAAAGTGGGCAAATGAAAGTATGGGGTGAGAGAGTATAATCAAATTTTAGGCGAGATAATAAGATGTTTTGGAAGGAGGTAAAATAAAGTGCGTTAAGACAAGGGAATCAATGGGAACTTCAGTAAGGGGGTAATGGGAAGGTGATAACAAGGGTGTGGTGATGTGAGAAGGAGATGGAGTGAGTATTTTGAGGTTTGTTGAATGTGTTTCATGATAGAGTGGATATATAGGGTATTCAGGAGAGGTTGGTATTCTGTGCAATGTGAGAGGGATAGGGAGATTAATTTGGTAAACAGAGAAGAGAGGTTAGTAAAAGCTTTTGCAGAAGATGAAAGCTTGGCCAAGGCAGTGAGGTTGGATGGTATTATTGCAGTAGAATTTATAAAAAAAAAAGGGGATAGTGACGGTATTGTTGACTGGTTGGTAAGGTTATTTAATGTATGTATGGACTCATGGTGAGGTCCTGAGGGGATGGCAGCAGCTTGCATAGTGCCATTGTACAAAAGGCAAAGGTGGATAAAAGTGAGTGCTCAAATTACAAGGTATAAGTTTGTTGAGTATTCCGGTTATAAAAAATTTTGTTGAGTATTCCGGGGAAAATTATATGGGAGGGTATTGATTGAAAGGGTGAAGGCGGGTTGTACAGAGCATAGGATGTGGGAAGAGCCGGTGTGGTTTCAGATGTGGTAGAGGATGTGTGGATCAGGTATTTGCTTTGAGTATGTATGTGAGAAATACTTAGAAAAGCAAACTTAGAAAAGCAAATGGATTTGTATGTAGCAGCAGTTCTAGATCTGGAGAAGGCATATGATAAGAGTTGATTACAGATGCTCTGTGGAAGGTATTAAGAATATATGGTGTGGGAGGCAAGTTGTTAGAAGCAGTGAAAAGTTTTTATCGAAGGATGTAAGGCATGTGTAATGTAGGACGAGAGGTAACGATTTGTTCTCAGTGAATTGTTGGTTTTGCGCAGGGGTGCTAGGATGTCTCTTTGGCTTGTTTGTTTGTTTCTTGATGGTTGTTTGGATGGTGATGCAAAGAGTTTAAGAAGAGGGGCAAGTATGCAGTTCTGTTGTGGATTGAGAGAGCTTGGCGAAGTGGAGTAGTTGTTGTTCGAATGATGATACAGCGCTGGTGGCTGATTCGTGTGAGAAAAATGCTGAAGCTGGTACTGAGTTTGGTAAAAGTATGTGAAAGAATAGAAAGCTGAGAGTAAATGTGAATCAGAGCAAAGGTTATTGGGTCTAGTTGGGTTGAGGGACAAGTCCATTGGGAGGTACAGTTTGTTTGGAGAAAAAACTGAGGAAGTGAAGTGTTTTAGATATCTGGGAGTGGATCTTTGGCAGCCGGATGGAAACATGGAAGCGGAAGTGAATCAATAGGGGGGGAGAGGGTGAAAGTTCTGGTAGCGTTGAAGAATGTGTGGAAGTTGAGAACATTATATCGGAAATCAAAAATGTATGTTTGATGGAATAGTGGTTGAACAATGTTATATGGGGTTCTTACGAGGCAGGGGCTAAGATAGTGTTGTTGCGGAGGAGGGTGGATGTGCTGGAAATGAGGATGTTGAGGACATATGTGGTGTGAGGTGTTTTTGATCGAGTAAGGGAAATTGAAAGGGTAAGAGAGATGTACGGTACTAAAAAGAGTGTTGGTTTGAGAGAGCAGAAGAGGGGGTGTTTTGATAATAGTTTGGTACTGTGGAGAAAAGAGTGAGGAAAGATGCCAAGCGATATATGTGTCAGAGGTGGAGGGATACGAGAAGTGGGAGACCAAATTGGAGGTGGGACAAGATGTAGTGAAAAGATTTTGATGTGATCGAGGCACTGAACATGCAGGGGGTGAAAAGGCGTGCATGGAATAGTGGATTGGAACGTTGTGGTTTACCAGGGGTTCGAAGTGCTGTCAATGGGATTTGAACCAGGGCATGTGAAGCATCTTGGGGTAACCATGGAAAGTTTTGTGGGGCTGGAATTGTGGAAAGGGAAGCTGTGGTTTTTTCGGTGCATTATACATGACAGCTGAGATGAATGTGGCCTTTGTTGTCTTTTA
>NW_027264580.1:0-22854 GCF_036320965.1 Panulirus ornatus | reverse complement strand
TTTTTTAAAAACTTAAATATAAGAGTATTTTTTCATGCTGAATACAAATCTAGGATTGTGATATAGTTTTTCCTCTTTTGACTTTAAATTTTACGCTGTTAAATGTGATTTTTTTCCCAAATATTTACTGATCATTTGCATTGCATTTGCATGGTGTCTATCGGTAAACTGAGAGCATTAGGATATATTTTCCATGATCATTTTAAGTATAGAAGGGGTTTTGAATGTGCTAAGTTCGATTTTGAAACAAAAAGTTTTTTGAGCCGAAAAAATATCCTGAAATTTTACCTTCAATTTTTCTCATTTTTCTCCGGAAAATAGATTTCCTTTAAAACCTCATTATAAGAATTTATTTTTCATGCTGAATGCAAATCTAGGGTTGTGATATAGTTTCTTCGTCTTTCTGACCTTGAATTACGCTGTTAAATGATGATATTTTTCAAATATTTTCTGATCATTTGCATTGCATTTACATGGTGTCTATCGGTAACTGAGAGCATTAGGATATATTTTCCATGATCATTTTAAGTTTAGAAGTGGTTGAATGTGCTAAGTTACGATTTTGAAACAAAAAGATTTTGAGCCGAAAAATATCCTGAACTATTACCTTCAATTTTTCTCATTTTTCTCCGGAAAATAGATTTCCTTTAAAACCTCATTATAAGGAGTATTTTTCATGCTGAATATAAATCTAAGGTTGTGATATAGTTTCTTCGTCTTTCTGACCTTGAATTACGCTGTTAAATGATGATATTTTTCAAATATTTTCTGATCATTTGCATTGCATTTGCATGGTGTCTATCGGTAACTGAGAGCATTAGGATATATTTTCCATGATCATTTTAAGTATAGAAGTGGTTGAATGTGCTAAGTTACGATTTTGAAACAAAAAGTTTTTTGAGCCGAAAAATATCCTGAACTATTACCTTCAATTTTTCTCATTTTTCTCCGGAAAATAGATTTCCTTTAAAACCTCATTATAAGGAGTATTTTTCATGCTGAATACAAATCTAGGGTTGTGATATAGTTTCTTAGTCTTTCTGACCTTGAATTACGCTGTTAAATGATGATACTTTTAAAATATTTTCTGATCATTTGCATTGCATTTGCATGGTGTCTATCGGTAACTGAGAGCATTAGGATATATTTTCCATGATCATTTTAAGTATAGAAGTGGTTGAATGTGCTAAGTTACGATTTTGAAAGAAAAAGTTTTTTGAGCCGAAAAATATCCTGAACTATTACCTTCAATTTTTCTCATTTTTCTCCGGAAAATAGATTTCCTTTAAAACCTCATTATAAGGAGTATTTTTCATGCTGAATACAAATCTAGGGTTGTGATATAGTTTCTTCGTCTTTCTGACCTTGAATTACGCTGTTAAATGATGATATTTTTCAAATATTTTCTGATCATTTGCATTGCATTTGCATGGTGTCTATCGGTAATTGAGAGCATTAGGATATATTTTCCATGATCATTTTAAGTATAGAAGTGGTTGAATGTGCTAAGTAACGATTTTGAAAGAAAAAGTTTTTTGAGCCGAAAAATATCCTGAACTATTACCTTCAATTTTTCTCATTTTTCTCCGGAAAATAGATTTCCTTTAAAACCTCATTGTAAGGAGTATTTTTCATGCTAAATACAAATCTAGGGTTGTGTTATAGTTTCTTCGTCTTTCTGACCTTGAATTACGCTGTTAAATGATGATATTTTTCAAATATTTTCTGATCATTTGCATTGCATTTGCATGGTGTCTATCGGTAACTGAGAGCATTAGGATATATTTTCCATGATCATTTTAAGTATAGAAGTGGTTGAATGTGCTAAGTTACGATTTTGAAAGAAAAAGTTTTTTGAGCCGAAAAATATCCTGAACTATTACCTTCAATTTTTCTCATTTTTCTCCGGAAAATAGATATCCTTTAAAACCTCATTATAAGGAGTATTTTTCATGCTGAATACAAATCTAGGGTTGTGATATAGTTTCTTCGTCTTTCTGACCTTGAATTACGCTGTTAAATGATGATATTTTTCAAATATTTTCTGATCCTTTGCATTGCATTTGCATGATGTCTATCGGTAACTGAGAGCATTAGGATATATTTTCCATGATCATTTTAAGTATAGAAGTGGTTGAATGTGCTAAGTTACGATTTTGAAAGAAAAAGTTTTTTGAGCCGAAAAATATCCTGAACTATTACCTTCAATTTTTATCATTTTTCTCCGGAAAATAGATTTCCTTTAAAACTTCAATATAATGAGTATTTTTCATGCTGAATACAAATCTAGGATTGTGATATAGTTTCTTCCTCTTTCTGACTTTGAATTACGCTGTTAAATGATGATATTTTTCAAATATTTACTGATCATTTGCATTGCATTTGCATGGTGTCTATCGGTAACTGAGAGCATTAGGATATATTTTCCATGATCATTTTAAGTATAGAAGTGGTTGAATGTGCTAAGTTACGATTTTGAAACAAAAAGTTTTTTGAGCCGAAAAATATCCTGAACTATTACCTTCAATTTTTCTCATTTTTCTCCGGAAAATAGATTTCCTTTAAAACCTCATTATAAGGAGTATTTTTCATGCTGAATGCAAATCAAGGGTTGTGATATAGTTTCTTCGTTTTTCTGACCTTGAATTACGCTGTTAATTGATGATATTTTTCAAATATTTTCTGATCATTTGCATTGCATTTACATGGTGTCTATCGGTAACTGAGAGCACTACGATATAGTTTCCATGATCATTTTAAATTTAGAAGTGGTTGAATGTGCTGAGTTACGATTTTGAAACAAAAAGTTTTTTGAGCCAAAAAATATCCTGAAATATTAACTTCAATTTTTCTAATTTTTCTCCGAAAATAGATTTCCTTTAAAACCTCATTGTAAGGAGTATTTTTCATGCTGAATACAAATCTAGGGTTGTGATATAGTTTATTCGTCTTTCTGACCTTGAATTACGCTGTTAAATTATGATATTTTTCAAATATTTTCTGATCATTTGCATTTCATTTACATGGTGTCTATCGGTAAATGAGAGCATTAGGATATATTTTCCATGATCATTTTAAGTATAGAAGTGGTTGAATGTGCTAAGTTACTATTTTGAAACAAAAAGTTTTTGAGCCGAAAAATATCCTGAACTATTACCTTCAATTTTTCTCATTTTTCTCCGGAAAATAGATTTCCTTTAAAACCTCATTATAAGGAGTATTTTTCATGCTGAATGCAAATGTAGGGCTGTGATATAATTTCTTCGTCTTTCTGACCTTGAATTACGCTGTTAAATGATGATATTTCTCAAATATTTTCTGATCATTTGCATTGCATTTACATGGTGTCTATCAGTAACTGAGAGCATTAGGATGTATTTTCCATGATCATTTTAAGTATAGAAGTGGTTGAATGTGCTAAGTTACGATTTTTAAACAAAAAGTTTTTTGAGCCGAAAAATATCGTGAACTATTACCTTCAATTTTTCTCATTTATCTCCGGAAAATAGATTTCCTTTAAAACCTCATTGTAAGGAGTATTTTTCATGCTGAATACAAATCTAGGGTTGTGTTATAGTTTCTTCGTCTTTCTGACCTATAATTACGCTGTTAAATGATGATATTTTTCAAATATTTTCTGATCATGTGCATTGTATTTGCATGGTGTCTATCGGTAACTGAGAGCATTAGGATATATTTTCCATGATCATTTTAAGTATAGAAGTGGTTGAAAGTGCTAAGTTACGATTTTGAAACAAAAAGTTTTTTGAGCCGAAAAATATCCTGAACTATTACCTTCAATTTTTCGCATTTTTCACCGGAAAATAGATTTCCTTTGAAACCTCATTATAAGTAGTATTTTTCATGCTGAATGCAAATCTAGGGTTGTGATATAGTTTCTTCGTCTTTCTGACCTTGAATTACGCTGTTAAATGATGATATTTTTCAAATATTTTCTGATCATTTGCATTGCATTTACATGGTGTCTATCGGTAACTGAGAGCATTAGGATATATTTTCCATGATCATTTTAAGTATAGAAGTGGTTGAATGTGCTAAGTTACGATTTTGAAACAAAAAGTTTTTTGAGCCGAAAAATATCCTGAACTATTACCTTCAATTTTTCTCATTTTTCTCCGGAAAATAGATTTCCTTTAAAACCTCATTATAAGGAGTATTTTTCATGCTGAATACAAATCTAGGTCTGTGATATAGTTTCTTCGTCTTTCTGACCTTGAATTACGCTGTTAAATGATGATATTTTTCAAATATTTTCTGATCATGTGCATTGTATTTGCATGGTGTCTATCGGTAACTGAGAGCATTAGGATATATTTTCCATGATCATTTTAAGTATAGAAGTGGTTGAAAGTGCTAAGTTACGATTTTGAAACAAAAAGTTTTTTTTAGCCGAAAAATATCCTGAACTATTACCTTCAATTTTTCTCATTTTTCTCCGGAAAATAGATTTCCTTTAAAACCTCATTATAAGGAGTATTTTTCATGCTAAATACAAATCTAGGGTTGTGATATAGTTTCTTCGTCTTTCTGACCTTGAATTACGCTGTTAAATGATGATATTTTTCAAATATTTTCTGATCATTTGCATTGCATTTGCATGGTGTCTATCGGTAACTGAGAGCATTAGGATATATTTTCCATGATCATTTTAAGTATAGAAGTGGTTGAAAGTGCTAAGTTACGATTTTGAAAGAAAAAGTTTTTTTTAGCCGAAAAATATCCTGAACTATTACCTTCAATTTTTCTCATTTTTCTCCGGAAAATAGATTTCCTTTAAAACCTCATTATAAGTAGTATTTTTCATGCTGAATGCAAATCTAGGGTTGTGATATAGTTTCTTCGTCTTTCTGACCTTGAATTACGCTGTTAAATGATGATATTTTTCAAATATTTTCTGATCCCTTGCATTGCATTTACATGGTGTCTATCGGTAATTGAGAGCATTAGGATATATTTTCCATGATCATTTTAAGTATAGAAGTGGTTGAATGTGCTAAGTTACGATTTTGAAACAAAAAGTTTTTTGAGCCGAAAAATATCCTGAACTATTACCTTCAATTTTTCTCATTTTTCTCCGGAAAATAGATTTCCTTTAAAACCTCATTATAAGGAGTATTTTTCATGCTGAATGCAAATCTAGGGTTGTGATATAGTTTCTTCGTCTTTCTGACCTTGAATTACGCTGTTAAATGATGATATTTCTCAAATATTTTCTGATCATTTGCATTGCATTTACATGGTGTCTATCGGTAACTGAGAGCATTAGGATATATTTTCCATGATCATTTTAAGTATAGAAGTGGTTGAATGTGCTAAGTTACGATTTTGAAACAAAAAGTTTTTTGAGCCGAAAAATATCCTGAACTATTACCTTCAATTTTTCTCATTTTTCTCCGGAAAATAGATTTCCTTTAAAACCTCATTGTAAGGAGTATTTTTCATGCTTAATACAAATCTAGGGTTGTGATATAGTTTCTTCGTCTTTCTGACCTTGAATTACGCTGTTAAATGATGATATTTTTCAAATATTTTCTGATCATTTGCATTGCATTTGCATGGTGTCTATCGGTAACTGAGAGCATTAGGATATATTTTCCATGATCATTTTAAGTATAGAAGTGGTTGAAAGTGCTAAGTTACGATTTTGAAACAAAAAGTTTTTTGAGCCGAAAAATATCCTGAACTATTACCTTCAATTTTTCTCATTTTTCACCGGAAAATAGATTTCCTTTAAACCTCATTATAAGGAGTATTTTTCATGCTGAATGCAAATCTAGGGCTGTGATATAGTTTCTTCGTCTTTCTGACCTTGAATTACGCTGTTAAATGATGATATTTTTCAAATATTTTCTGATCATTTGCATTGCATTTGCATGGTGTCTATCGGTAACTGAGAGCATTAGGATATATTTTCCATGATCATTTTAAGTATAGAAGTGGTTGAATGTGCTAAGTTACGATTTTGAAACAAAAAGTTTTTTGAGCCGAAAAATATCCTGAACTATTACCTTCAATTTTTCTCATTTTTCTCCGGAAAATAGATTTCCTTTAAAACCTCATTATAAGGAGTATTTTTCATGCTGAATACAAATCTAGGGTTGTGATATAGTTTCTTCGTCTTTCTGACCTTGAATTACGCTGTTAAATGATGATATTTTTCAAATATTTTCTGATCATTTGCATTGCATTTGCATGGTGTCTATCGGTAACTGAGAGCATTAGGATATATTTTCCATGATCATTTTAAGTATAGAAGTGGTTGAATGTGCTAAGTTACGATTTTGAAACAAAAAGTTTTTTGAGCCGAAAAATATCCTGAACTATTACCTTCAATTTTTCTCATTTTTCTCCGGAAAATAGATTTCCTTTAAAACTTCAATATAAGGAGTATTTTTCATGCTGAATACAAATCTAGGATTGTGATATAGTTTCTTCGTCTTTCTGACCTTGAATTACGCTGTTAAATGATGATATTTTTCAAATATTTACTGATCATTTGCATTGCATTTGCATGGTGTCTATCGGTAACTGAGAGCATTAGGATATATTTTCCATGATCATTTTAAGTATAGAAGTGGTTGAATGTGCTAAGTTACGATTTTGAAACAAAAAGTTTTTTGATCCGAAAAATATCCTGAACTATTACCTTCAATTTTTCTCATTTTTCTCCGGAAAATAGATTTCCTTTAAAACCTCATTATAAGGAGTATTTTTCATGCTGAATGCAAATCTAGGGTTGTGATATAGTTTCTTCGTCTTTCTGACCTTGAATTACGCTGTTAAATGATGATATTTTCAAATATTTTCTGATCATTTGCATTGCATTTACATGGTGTCTATCGGTAACTGAGAGCATTAGGATATATTTTCCATGATCATTTTAAGTATAGAAGTGGTTGAATGTGCTAAGTTACGATTTTGAAAGCAAAAAGTTTTTTGAGCCGAAAAATATCCTGAACTATTACTTCAATTTTTCTCATTTTTCTCCGGAAAATAGATTTCCTTTAAAACCTCATTATAAGGAGTATTTTTCATGCTGAATGCAAATCTAGGGTTGTGATATAGTTTCTTCGTCTTTCTGACCTTGAATTACGCTGTTAAATGATGATATTTTTCAAATATTTTCTGATCATTTGCATTGCATTTACATGGTGTCTATCGGTAACTGAGAGCATTAGGATATATTTTCCATGATCATTTTAAGTATAGAAGTGGTTGAATGTGCTAAGTTACGATTTTGAAAGCAAAAAGTTTTTTGAGCCGAAAAATATCCTGAACTATTACCTTCAATTTTTCTATTTTTCTCCGGAAAATAGATTTCCTTTAAAACCTCATTATAAGGAGTATTTTTCATGCTGAATACAAATCTAGGGTTGTGATATAGTTTATTCGTCTTTCTGACCTTGAATTACGCTGTTAAATGATGATATTTTTCAAATATTTTCTGATCATTTGCATTGCATTTACATGTGTCTATCGGTAACTGAGAGCATTAGGATATATTTTCCATGATCATTTTAAGTATAGAAGTGGTTGAATGTGCTAAGTTACGATTTTGAAACAAAAAGTTTTTTGAGCCGAAAAATATCCTGAACTATTACCTTCAATTTTTCTCATTTTTCTCCGGAAAATAGATTTCCTTTAAAACCTCATTATAAGTAGTATTTTTCATGCTGAATGCAAATCTAGGGTTGTGATATAGTTTCTTCGTCTTTCTGACCTTGAATTACGCTGTTAAATGATGATATTTTTCAAATATTTTCTGATCATTTGCATTGCATTTGCATGGTGTCTATCGGTAACTGAGAGCATTAGGATATATTTTCCATGATCATTTTAAGTATAGAAGTGGTTGAATGTGCTAAGTTACGATTTTGAAACAAAAAGTTTTTTGAGCCGAAAAATATCCTGAACTATTACCTTCAATTTTTCGCATTTTTCACCGGAAAATAGATTTCCTTTGAAACCTCATTATAAGGAGTATTTTTCATGCTGAATGCAAATTTAGGGTTGTGATATAGTTTATTCGTCTTTCTAACCTTGAATTACGTTGTTAAATGATGATATTTCTCAAATATTTTATGATCATTTGCATTGCATTTCCATGATGTCTATCGGTAACTGAGAGCATTAGGATATATTTTCCATGATCATTTTAAGTATAGAAGTGGTTGAATGTGCTAAGTTACGATTTTGAAACAAAAAGTTTTTTGAGCCGAAAAATATCCTGAACTATTACCTTCAATTTTTCTCATTTTTCTCCGGAAAATAGATTTCCTTTAAAACCTCATTATAAGGAGTATTTTTCATGCTGAATGCAAATCTAGGGTTGTGATATAGTTTCTTCGTCTTTCTGACCTTGAATTACGCTGTTAAATGATGATATTTTTCAAATATTTTCTGATCATTAGCATTGCATTTACATGGTGTCTATCGGTAACTGAGAGCATTAGGATATATTTTCCATGATCATTTTAAGTATAGAAGTGGTTGAATGTGCTAAGTTACGATTTTGAAACAAAAAGTTTTTTGAGCCGAAAAATATCCTGAACTATTACCTTCAATTTTTCGCATTTTTCACCGGAAAATAGATTTCCTTTGAAACCTCATTATAAGTAGTATTTTTCATGCTGAATGCAAATCTAGGGTTGTGATATAGTTTATTCGTCTTTCTAACCTTGAATTACGTTGTTAAATGATGATATTTCTCAAATATTTTATGATCATTAGCATTGCATTTCCATGATGTCTATCGGTAACTGAGAGCATTAGGATATATTTTCCATGATCATTTTAATTATAGAAGTGGTTGAATGTGCTAAGTTACGATTTTGAAACAAAAAGTTTTTTGAGCCGAAAAATATCCTGAACTATTACCTTCAATTTTTCTAATTTTTCTCCGGTAAATAGATTTCATTTAATACCTCATTATAAGGAGTATTTTTCATGCTGAATTCAAATCTAGGGTTTTGATATAGTTTCTTCGTCTTTCTCTCCTTTAATTACGCTGTTAAATGATGATATTTTTCAAATATTTTCTGATCATTTGCATTGCATTTACATGGTGTCTATCAGTAACTGAGAGCATTAGGATATATTTTCCATGATCATTTTAAGTATAGAATTGGTTGAATGTGCTAAGTTACGATTTTGAAAGAAAAAGTTTTTTGAGCCGAAAAATATCCTGAACTATTACCTTCAATTTTTCTCATTTTTCTCCGGGAAATAGATTTCCTTTAAAACCTCATTATAAGTAGTATTTTTCATGCTGAATGCAAATCTAGGGTTGTGATATAGTTTATTCGTCTTTGTAACCTTGAATTACGTTGTTAAATGATGATATTTCTTAAATATTTTATGATCATTTGTATTGCATTTCTATGATGTCTATCGGTAACTGAGAGCATTAGGATATATTTTCCATGATCATTTTAAGTATAGAAGTGGTTGAATGTGCTAAGTTACGATTTTGAAACAAAAAGTTTTTTGAGCCGAAAAATATCCTGAACTATTACCTTCAATTTTTCTCATTTTTCTCCGGAAAATAGATTTCCTTTAAAACCTCATTATAAGGAGTTTTTTTCATGCTGAATGCAAATCTAGGGCTGTGATATAATTTCTTCGTCTTTCCGACTTTGAATTGCGCTGTTAAATGATGATATTTTTCAAATATTTTCTGATCCTTTGCATCGCATTTACATGGTGTCTATCGGTAACTGACAGCTTTTGGATATATTTTACATGATCATTTTAAGTATAGAAGTGGTTGAATGTGCTAAGTTACGATTTTGAAACAAAAAGTTTTTTGAGCCGAAAAATATCCTGAACTATTACCTTCAATTTTTCGCATTTTTCACCGGAAAATAGATTTCCATTGAAACCTCATTATAAGTAGTATTTTTCATGCTGAATGCAAATTTAGTGTTGTGATATAGTTTATTCGTCTTTCTAACCTTGAATTACGTTGTTAAATGATGATATTTCTCAAATATTTTATGATCATTAGCATTTCATTTCCATGATGTCTATCGGTAACTGAGAGCATTAGGATATATTTTCCATGATCATTTTAATTATAGAAGTGGTTGAATGTGCTAAGTTACGATTTTGAAAGAAAAAGTTTTTTGAGCCGAAAAATATCCTGAACTATTACCTTCAATTTTTATCATTTTTCTCCGGAAAATAGATTTCCTTTAAAACTTCAATATAAGGAGTATTTTTCATGCTGAATACAAATCTAGGATTGTGATATAGTTTCTTCCTCTTTCTGACTTTGAATTACTCTGTTAAATGATGATATTTTTCAAATATTTACTGATCATTTGCATTGCATTTGCATGGTGTCTATCGGTAACTGAGAGCATTAGGATATATTTTCCATGATCATTTTAAGTATAGAAGTGGTTGAATGTGCTAAGTTACGATTTTGAAACAAAAAGTTTTTTGAGCCGAAAAATATCCTGAACTATTACCTTCAATTTTTCGCATTTTTCACCTGAAAATAGATTTCCTCTGAAACCTCATTATAAGTAGTATTTTTCATGCTGAATGCAAATTTAGGGTTGTGATATAGTTTATTCGTCTTTCTAACCTTGAATTACGTTGTTAAATGATGTTATTTCTCAAATATTTTATGATCATTTGCATTGCATTTCCATGATGACTATCGGTAACTGAGAGCATTAGGATATATTTTCCATGATCATTTTAAGTATAGAAGTGGTGGAATGTGCTAAGTTATGATTTTGAAACAAAAAGTTTTTTGAGCCGAAAAATATCCTGAACTATTACCTTCAATTTTTCTCATTTTTCTCCGGAAAATAGATATCCTTTAAAACCTCATTATAAGGAGTATTTTTCATGCTGAATACAAATCCAGGGCTGAAATAAAGTTTCTTCGTCTTTCTCACCTTGAATTACGCTGTTAAATGATGATATTTTTCGAATATTTTCTGATCATTTGCATTGCATTTGCATGATGTCTATAGGTAACTGAGAGCATTAGGATATATTTTCCATGATCATTTTAAGTTTAGAAGTGGTTGAATGTGCTAAGTTACGATTTTGAAACAAAAAGTTTTTTGAGCCGAAAAATATCCTTCAATTTTTCTCATTTTTCTCCGGAAAATAGATTTCCTTTAAAACTTCAATATAATGAGTATTTTTCATGCTGAATACAAATCTAGGATTGTGATATAGTTTCTTCCTCTTTCTGACTTTGAATTACGCTGTTAGATGATGATATTTTTCAAATATTTACTGATCATTTGCATTGCATTTGCATGGTGTCTATCGGTAACTGAGAGCATTAGGTTATATTTTCCATGATCATTTTAAGTATAGAAGTGGTTGAATGTGCTAAGTTACGATTTTGAAAGAAAAATTTTTTTGAGCCGAAAAATATCCTGAACTTCAATTTTTCTCATTTTTCTCCGGAAAATAGATTTCCTTTAAAACCTCATTATAAGGAGTATTTTTCATGCTGAATGCAAATCAAGGGTTGTGATATAGTTTCTTCGTTTTTCTGACCTTGAATTACGCTGTTAATTGATGATATTTTTCAAATATTTTCTGATCATTTGCATTGCATTTACATGGTGTCTATCGGTAACTGAGAGCACTACGATATATTTCCCATGATCATTTTAAATTTAGAAGTGGTTGAATATGCTTAGTCACGATTTTGAAGCAAAAAGTTTTTTGAGCTGAAAAATATCCTGATATATTAACTTCAATTTTTCTAATTTTTCTCCGGAAAATAGATTTCCTTTAAAACCTCATTATAAGGAGTATTTTTCATGCTGAATACAAATCTAGGGTTGTGATATAGTTTATTCGTCTTTCTGACCTTGAATTACGCTGTTAAATGACGATATTTTTCAAATATTTTCTGATCATTTGCATTGCATTTACATGGTGTCTATCGGTAAATGAGAGCATTAGGATATATTATCCATGATCACTTTAAGTATAGAAGTGGTTGTATGCGCTAAGTTACGATTTTGAAACAAAAAGTTTTTTGAGCCGAAAAATATCCTGAACTATTTATTACCTTCAATTTTTCTCGTTTTTCTCCGGAAAATAGATTTCCTTTAAAACCTCATTATAAGTAGTATTTTTCATGCTGAATGCAAATCTAGGGTTGTGATATAGTTTCTTCGTCTTTCTGACCTTGAATTACGCTGTTAAATGATGATATTTTTCAAATATTTTTTGATCCTTTGCGTTGCATTTGCATGTTGTCTATCGGTAACTTACAGTATTAGGATATATTTTCCATGATCATTTTAAGTATAGAAGTGGTTGAATGTGCTAAGTTACGATTTTGAAAGAAAAAGTTTTTTGAGCCGAAAAATATCCTGAACTATTACCTTCAATTTTTCGTATTTTTCACCGGAAAATAGATTTCCTTTGAAACCTCATTATAAGGAGTATTTTTCATGCTGAATGCAAATTTAGGGTTGTGATATAGTTTATTCGTCTTTCTAACCTTGAATTACGTTGTTAAATGATGATATTTCTCAAATTTTTTATGAATATTTGTATTGCATTTCTATGATGTCTATCGGTAACTGAGAGCATTAGGATATATTTTCCATGATCATTTTAAGTATAGAAGTGATTGAATGTGCTAAGTTACGATTTTGAAACAAAAAGTTTTTTGAGCCGAAAAATATCCTTCAATTTTTCTCATTTTTCTCCGGAAAATAGATATCCTTTAAAACCTCATTATAAAGAGTATTTTTCTTGCTGAATGCAAATCTAGGGTTGTGATATAGTTTCTTCTTCTTTCTGACCTTGAATTACGCCGTTAAATGATGATATTTCTCAAATATTTTATGATCATTAGCATTTCATTTCCATGATGTCTATCGGTAACTGAGAGCATTAGGATATATTTTCCATGATCATTTTAATTATAGAAGTGGTTGAATGTGCTAAGTTACGATTTTGAAACAAAAAGTTTTTTGAGGCGAAAAATATCCTGAACTATTACCTTCAATTTTTATCATTTTTCTCCGGAAAATAGATTTCGTTTAAAACTTCAATATAAGGAGTATTTTTCATGCTGAATACAAATCTAGGGTTGCGATATACTTTCTTCGTCTTTCTGACCTTGAATTACGCTGTTAAATGATGATATTTTTCAAATATTTTCTGATCATTTGCATTGCATTTGCATGGTGTCTATCGGTAACTGAGAGCATTAGGATATATTATCCATGATCACTTTAAGTATAGAAGTGGTTGTATGCGCTAAGTTACGATTTTGAAAGAAAAAGTTTTTTGAGCCGAAAAATATCCGAACTATTTATAACTTTCAATTTTTCTCGTTTTTCTCCGGAAAATAGATTTCCTTTAAAACCTCATTATAAGTAGTATTTTTCATGCTGAATGCAAATCTAGGGTTGTGATATAGTTTCTTCGTCTTTCTGACCTTGAATTACGCTGTTAAATGATGATATTTTTCAAATATTTTTTGATCCTTTGCGTTGCATTTACATGTTGTCTATCGGTAACTTACAGTATTAGGATATATTTTCCATGATCATTTTAAGTATAGAATTGGTTGAATGTGCTAACTTACGATTTTGAAAGAAAAAGTTTTTTGAGCCGAAAAATATCCTGAAAAATAACCTTCAATTTTTCGTATTTTTCACCGGAAAATAGATTTCCTTTGAAACCTCATTATAAGGAGTATTTTTCATGCTGAATGCTAATTTAGGGTTGTGATATAGTTTATTCGTCTTTCTAACCTTCAATTACGTTGTTAAATGATGATATTTCTCAAATTTTTTATGATCATTTGTATTGCATTTCTATGATGTCTATCGGTAACTGAGAGCATTAGGATATATTTTCCATGATCATTTTAAGTATAGAAGTGGTTGAATGTGCTAAGTTACGATTTTGAAACAAAAAGTTTTTTGAGCCGAAAAATATCCTGAACTATTACCTGCAATTTTTCTCATTTTTCTCCGGAAAATAGATATCCTTTAAAACCTCATTATAAGGAGTATTTTTCATGCTGAATGCAAATCTAGGGTTGTGATATAGTTTCTTCGTCTTTCTGACCTTGAATTACGCTGTTAAATGATGATATTTTTCAAATATTTTCTGATCATTAGAATTGCATTTACATGGTATCTATCGGTAACTGAGAGCATTAGGATATATTTTCCATGATCATTTTAAGTATAGAAGAGGTTGAATGTGCTAAGTTACGATTTTGAAACAAAAAGTTTTTTGAGCCGAAAAATATCCTGAACTATTACCTCCAATTTTTCGCATTTTTCACCGGAAAATAGATTTCCTTTGAAACCTCATTATAAGTAGTATTTTTCATGCTGAATGCAAATTTAGGGTTGTGATATAGTTTATACGTCTTTCTAACCTTGACTTACGTTGTTAAATGATGATATTTCTCAAATATTTTATGATCATTAGCATTGCATTTCCATGATGTCTATCGGTAACTGACAGCATTAGGATATATTTTCCATGATCATTTTAAGTATAGAATTGGTTGAATGTGCTAAGTTACGATTTTGAAACAAAAAGTTTTTTGAGCCGAAAAATATCCTGAACTATTACCTTCAATTTTTCTCATTTTTCTCCGGAAAATAGATTTCCTTTAAAACCTCATTATAAGTAGTATTTTTCATGCTGAATGCAAATCTAGGGTTGTGATATAGTTTATTCGTCTTTCTAACCTTGAATTACGTTGTTAAATGATGATATTTCTCAAATATTTTATGATCATTTGTATTGCATTTCTATGATGTCTATCGGTAACTGAGAGCATTAGGATATATTTTCCATGATCATTTTAAGTATAGAAGTGGTTGAATGTGCTAAGTTACGATTTTGAAACAAAAAGTTTTTTGAGGCGAAAAATATCCTGAACTATTACCTTCAATTTTTCTCATTTTTCTCCGGAAAATAGATTTCCTTTAAAACATCAATATAATGAGTATTTTTCATGCTGAATACAAATCTAGGATTGTGATATAGTTTCTTCCTCTTTCTGACTTTGAATTACGCTGTTAAATGATGATATTTTTCAAATATTTACTGATCATTTGCATTGTATTTCCATGGTGTCTATCGGTGAATGAGAGCATTAGGATATATTTTCCATGATCATTTTAAGTATAGAAGATGTTGAATGTGCTAAGTTACGATTTTGAAACAAAAAGTTTTTTGAGCCGAAAAATATCCTGAACTATTATTCATTATTACCTTCAATTTTTCTCATTTTTCTCCGGAAAATAGATTTCCTTTAAAACCTCATTGTAAGGAGTATTTTTCATGCTGAATACAAATCTAGGGTTGTGTTATAGTTTCTTCGTCTTTCTGACCTCTAATTACGCTGTTAAATGATGATATTTTTCAAATATTTTCTGATCATGTGCATTGTATTTGCTTGGTGTCTATCGGTAACTGAGAGCATTAGGATATATTTTCCATGTTCATTTTAAGTATAGAAGTGGTTGAAAGTGCTAAGTTACGATTTTGAAAGAAAAAGTTTTTTTAGCCGAAAAATATCCTGAAGTATTACCTTCAATTTTTCTCATTTTTCTCCGGAAAATAGATTTCCTTTAAAACCTCATTATAAGTAGTATTTTTCATGCTGAATGCAAATCTAGGGTTGTTATATAGTTTCTTCGTCTTTCTGACCTTGAATTACCCTGTTAAATGATGATTTTTTTCAAATATACTTTGATCCTTTGCATTGCATTTACATGGTGTCTATCGGTAACTGACAGCTTTAGGATATATTTTACACGATCATTTTAAGTATAGAAGTGGTTGAATGTGCTAAGTTACGATTTTGAAACAAAAAGTTTTTTGAGCCGAAAAATATCCTGGACTATTACCTTCAATTTTTCGCATTTTTCACCGGAAAATAGATTTCCTTTGAAACCTCATTATAAGTAGTATTTTTCATGCTGAATGCAAATCTAGGGTTGTGATATAGTTTATTCGTCTTTCTAACCTTGAATTACGTTGTTAAATGATGATATTTCTCAAATATTTTATGATCATTAGTGTTGCATTTCCCTGATGTCTATCGGTAACTGAGAGCATTAGGATATATTTTCCATGATCATTTTAATTATAGAAGTGGTTGAATGTGCTAAGTTACGATTTTGAAACAGAAAGTTTTTTGAGCCGAAAAATATCCTGAACTATTACCTTCATTTTCTCATTTTTCTCCGGAAATAGATATCCTTTAAAACCTCATTATAGGGAGTATTTTTCATGCTGAATACAAATCCAGGGCTGAAATATAGTTTCTTCGTCTTTCTGACCTTGAATTACGCTGTTAAATGATGATATTTTTCAAATATTTTCTGATCATTTGCATTGCATTTGCATGATGTCTATCGGTAACTGAGAGCATTAGGATATATTTTCCATGATCATTTTAAGTATAGAAGTGGTTGAATGTGCTAAGTTACGATTTTGAAAGAAAAAGTTTTTTGAGCCGAAAAATATCCTGAACTATTACCTTCAATTTTTATCATTTTTCTCCGGAAAATAGATTTCCTTTAAAACTTCAATATAAGGAGTATTTTTCATGCTGAATACAAATCTAGGTTTGCGATATAGTTTCTTCGTCTTTCTCACCTTGAATTACGCTGTTAAATGATGATATTTTTCAAATATTTTCTGATCATTTGCATTGCATTTGCATGGTGTCTATCGGTAACTGAGAGCATTAGGATATATTTTCCATGATCATTTTAAGTATAGAAGTGGTTAAATGTGCTAAGTTACGATTTTGAAGGAAAAAGTTTTTTGAGCCGAAAAATATCCTGAAATTTTTCTCATTTTTCTCCGGAAAATAGATATCCTTTAAAACCTCATTATAAGGAGTATTTTTCATGCTGAATACAAATCCAGGGATGAAATATAGTTTCTTCGTCTTTCTGACCATGAATTACGCTGTTAAATGATGATATTTTTCAAATATTTTCTGATCATGTGCATTGTATTTGCATGGTGTCTATCGGTAACTGAGAGCATTAGGATATATATTCCATGATCATTTTAAGTATAGAAGTGGTTGAAAGTGCTAAGTTACGATTTTGAAAGAAAAAGTTTTTTTAGCCAAAAAATATCCTGAAGTATTACTTTCAATTTTTCTCATTTTTCTCCGGAAAATAGATTTCCTTTAAAACCTCATTATAAGTAGTATTTTTCATGCCGAATGCAAATCTAGGGTTGTGATATAGTTTCTTCGTCTTTCTGACCTTGAATTACGCTGTTAAATGATGATTTTTTTCAAATCTTTTTTGATCCTTTGCATGGCATTTACATGGTGTCTATCGGTAACTGACAGCTTTAGGATATATTTTACACGATCATTTTAAGTATAGAAGTGGTTGAATGTGCTAAGTTACGATTTCGAAACAAAAAGTTTTTTGAGCCGAAAAATATCCTGAACTATTACCTTCAATTTTTCGCATTTTTCACCGGAAAATAGATTTCCTTTGAAACCTCATTATAAGTAGTATTTTTCATGCTGAATGCAAATTTAGGGTTGTGATATAGTTTCTTCGTCTTTCTAACCTTGAATTACGTTGTTAAATGATGATATTTCTCAAATATTTTATGATCATTAGTATTGCATTTCCCTGATGTCTATCGGTAACTGAGAGCATTAGGATATATTTTCCATGATCATTTTAATTATAGAAGTGGTTGAATGTGCTAAGTTACGATTTTGAAACAAAAACTTTTTTAAGCCGAAAAATATCCTGAACTATTACCTTCAATTTTTAACATTTTTCTCCGGAAAATAGATTTCCTTTAAAACTTCAATATAAGGAGTATTTTTCATGCTGAATACAAATCTAGGGTTGCGATATAGTTTCTTCGTCTTTCTGACCTTGAATTACGCTGTTAAATGATGATATTTTTCAAATATTTTCTGATCATTTGCATTGCATTTGCATGGTGTCTATCGGTAGCTGAGAGCATTAGGATATATTTTCCATGATCATTTTAAGTATAGAAGTGGTTAAATGTGCTAAGTTACGATTTTGAAGGAAAAAGTTTTTTGAGCCGAAAAATATCCTGAAATTTTTCTCATTTTTCTCCGGAAAATAGATATCCTTTAAAACCTCATTATAAGGAGTATTTTTCATGCTGAATACAAATCCAGGGATGAAATATAGTTTCTTCGTCTTTCTGACCTTGAATTACGCTGTTAAATGATGATATTTTTCAAATATTTTATGATCATTTGCATTGCATTTACATGATGTCTATCGGTAACTGAGAGCATTAGGATATATTTTCCATGATCCTTTTAAGTTTAGAAGTGGTCAATGTGATAAGTTACGATTTTGAAAAAAAAAGTTTTTTGAGACCGAAAAATATCCTGAACTATTACCTTCCATTTTTGTCATTTTTCTCCGGAAAATAGATTTCCTTTAAAACTTCAATATAATGAATATTTTTCATGCTGAATACAAATCTAGGATTGTGATATAGTTTCTTCGTCTTTCTGACTTTGAATTACGCTATTAAATGATGATATTTTTCAAATATTTTCTGATCATTTGCATTGCATTTGCATGGTGTCTATCGGTAACTGAGAGCATTAGGATATATTTTCCATGATCATTTTAAGTATAGAAGTGGTTGAATGTGCTAAGTTACGATTTTGAAACAAAAAGTTTTTAGAGCCGAAAAATATCCTGAACTATTACCTTTAATTTTTCTCATTTTTTTCCGGAAAATAGATTTCCTTTAAAACCTCATTATAAGGAGTATTTTTCATGCTGAATGCAAATCTAGGGTTGTGATATAGTTTCTTCGTTTTTCTGACCTTGAATTACGTTGTTAAATGATGATATTTCTCAAATATTTTATGATCATTAGTATTGCATTTCCCTGATGTCTATCGGTAACTGAGAGCATTAGGATATATTTTCCATGATCATTTTAATTATAGAAGTGGTTGAATATGCTAAGTTACGATTTTGAAACAAAAAGTTTTTTAAGCCGAAAAATATCCTGAACTATTACCTTCAATTTTTCTCATTTTTCTCCGGAAAATAGATATCCTTTAAAACCTCATTATAAGGAGTATTTTTCATGCTGAATACAAATCCAGGGCTGAAATATAGTTTCTTCGTCTTTCTGGCCTTGAATTACGCTGTTAAATGATGATATTTTTCAAATATTTTCTGATCATTTCCATTGCATTTGCATGATGTCTATCGGTAACTGAGAGCATTTGGATATATTTTCCATGATCATTTTAAGTATAGAAGTGGTTGAATGTGCTAAGTTACGAAAAATATCAATTTTTATCATTTTTCTCCGGAAAATAGATTTCCTTTAAAACTTCAATATAAGGAGTATTTTTCATGCTGAATACAAATTTAGGGTTGCGATATAGTTTCTTCGTCTTTCTGACCTTGAATTACGCTGTTAAATGATGATATTTCTCAAATATTTTCTGATCATTTGCATTGCATTTGCATGGTGTCTATCGGTAACTGAGAGCATTAGGATATATTTTCCATGATCATTTTAAGTATAGAAGTGGTTGAATGTGCTAAGTTACGATTTTGAAACAAAAAGTTTTTTGAGCCGAAAAATATCCTGAACTATTACCTTCAATTTTTCTCATTTTTCTCCGGAAAATAGATTTCCTTTAAAACCTCATTGTAAGGAGTATTTTTCATGCTGAATACAAATCTAGGGTTGTGTTATAGTTTCTTCGTCTTTCTGACCTCTAATTACGCTGTTAAATGATGATATTTTTCAAATATTTTATGATCATGTGCATTGTATTTGCATGGTGTCTATCGGTAACTGAGAGCATTAGGATATATTTTCCATGATCATTTTAATTATAGAAGTGGTTGAAAGTGCTAAGTTACGATTTTGAAAGATAAAGTTTTTTTAGCCGAAAAATATCCTGAAGTATTACTTTCAATTTTTCTCATTTTTCTCCGGAAAATAGATTTCCTTTAAAACCTCATTATAAGTAGTATTTTTCATGCCGAATGCAAATCTAGGGTTGTGATATAGTTTCTTCGTCTTTCTGACCTTGAATTACGCTGTTAAATGATGATTTTTTTCAAATCTTTTTTGATACTTTGCATTGCATTTACATGGTGTCTATCGGTAACTGACAGCTTTAGGATATATTTTACACGATCATTTTAAGTATAGAAGTGGTTGAATGTGCTAAGTTACGATTTCGAAACAAAAAGTTTTTTGAGCCGAAAAATATCCTAAACTATTACCTTCAATTTTTCGCATTTTTCACCGGAAAATAGATTTCCTTTGAAACCTCATTATAAGTAGTATTTTTCATGCTGAATGCAAATTTAGGGTTGTGATATAGTTTCTTCGACTTTCTAACCTTGAATTACGTTGTTAAATGATGATATTTCTCAAATATTTTATGATCATTAGTATTGCATTTCCCTGATGTCTATCGGTAACTGAGAGCATTAGGATATATTTTCCATGATCATTTTAATTATAGAAGTGGTTGAATGTGCTAAGTTACGATTTTGAAACAAAAAGTTTTTTAAGCCGAAAAATATCCTGAACTATTACCTTCAATTTTTCTCATTTTTCTCCGGAAAATAGATATCCTTTAA
The DNA here is from genome assembly GCF_036320965.1 of Panulirus ornatus. Taxonomy (NCBI): domain Eukaryota; kingdom Metazoa; phylum Arthropoda; class Malacostraca; order Decapoda; family Palinuridae; genus Panulirus; species Panulirus ornatus. The sequence goes on along the minus strand of NW_027264580.1, from coordinate 2,194 downwards.
AACCTCATTATAAGGAGTATTTTTCATGCTGAATACAAATCCAGGGCTGAAATATAGTTTCTTCGTCTTTCTGGCCTTGAATTACGCTGTTAAATGATGATATTTTTCAAATATTTTCTGATCATTTGCATTGCATTTGCATGATGTCTATCGGTAACTGAGAGCATTTGGATATATTTTCCATGACCATTTTAAGTATAGAAGTGGTTGAATGTGCTAAGTTACGATTTTGAAAGAAAAAGTTTTTTGAGCCGAAAAATATCCTGAACTATTACCTTCAATTTTTATCATTTTTCTCCGGAAAATAGATTTCCTTTAAAACTTCAATATAAGGAGTATTTTTCATGCTGAATACAAATCTAGGTTTGCGATATAGTTTCTTCGTCTTTCTGACCTTGAATTACGCTGTTAAATGATGATATTTTTCAAATATTTTCTGATCATTTGCATTGCATTTGCATGGTGTCTATCGGTAACTGAGAGCATTAGGATATATTTTCCATGATCATTTTAAGTATAGAAGTGGTTAAATGTGCTAAGTTACGATTTTGAAGGAAAAAGTTTTTTGAGCCGAAAAATATCCTGAAATTTTTCTCATTTTTCTCCGGAAAATAGATATCCTTTAAAACCTCATTATAGGGAGTATTTTTCATGCTGAATACAAATCCAGGGATGAAATATAGTTTCTTTGTCTTTCTGACCTTGAATTACGCTGTTAAATGATGATATTTTTCAAATATTTTCTGATCATGTGCATTGTATTTGCATGGTGTCTATCGGTAACTGAGAGCATTAGGATATATATTCCATGATCATTTTAAGTATAGAAGTGGTTGAAAGTGCTAAGTTACGATTTTGAAAGAAAAAGTTTTTTTAGCCGAAAAATATCCTGAAGTATTACTTTCAATTTTTCTCATTTTTCTCCGGAAAATAGATTTCCTTTAAAACCTCTTTATAAGTAGTATTTTTCATGCCGAATGCAAATCTAGGGTTGTGATATAGTTTCTTCGTCTTTCTGACCTTGAATTACGCTGTTAAATGATGATTTTTTTCAAATCTTTTTTGATCCTTTGCATTGCATTTACATGGTGTCTATCGGTAACTGACAGCTTTAGGATATATTTTACACGATCATTTTAAGTATAGAAGTGGTTGAATGTTCTAAGTTACGATTTCGAAACAAAAAGTTTTTTGAGCCGAAAAATATCCTGAACCTTCAATTTTTCGCATTTTTCACCGGAAAATAGATTTCCTTTGAAACCTCATTATAAGTAGTATTTTTCATGCTGAATGCAAATTTAGGGTTGTGATATAGTTTCTTCGTCTTTCTAACCTTGAATTACGTTGTTAAATGATGATATTTCTCAAATATTTTATGATCATTAGTATTGCATTTCCCTGATGTCTATCGGTAACTGAGAGCATTAGGATATATTTTCCATGATCATTTTAATTATAGAAGTGGTTGAATGTGCTAAGTTACGATTTTGAAACAAAAACTTTTTTAAGCCGAAAAATATCCTGAACTATTACCTTCAATTTTTATCATTTTTCTCCGGAAAATAGATTTCCTTTAAAACTTCAATATAAGGAGTATTTTTCATGCTGAATAAAAATCTAGGGTTGCGATATAGTTTCTTCGTCTTTCTGACCTTGAATTACGCTGTTAAATGATGATATTTTTCAAATATTTTCTGATCATTTGCATTGCATTTGCATGGTGTCTATCGGTAACCGAGAGCATTAGGATATATTTTCCATGATCATTTTAAGTATAGAAGTGGTAAAATGTGCTAAGCTACGATTTTGAAGGAAAAAGTTTTTTGAGCCGAAAAATATCCTGAAATTTTTCTCATTTTTCTCCGGAAAATAGATATCCTTTAAAACCTCATTATAAGGAGTATTTTTCATGCTGAATACAAATCCAGGGATGAAATATAGTTTCTTCGTCTTTCTGACCTTGAATTACGCTGTTAAATGATGATATTTTTCAAATATTTTCTGATCATTTGCATTGCATTTGCATGATGTCTATCGGTAACTGAGAGCATTAGGATATATTTTCCATGATCATTTTAAGTATAGAAGTGGTTGAATGTGCTAAGTTACGATTTTGAAAGAAAAAGTTTTTTGAGCCGAAAAATATCCTGAACTATTATCTTCAATTTTTCTCATTTTTCTCCGGAAAATAGAT
>NW_027264579.1:10000-14242 GCF_036320965.1 Panulirus ornatus | reverse complement strand
TCTACCTCCTCGAAGTCACAGATAGGGTGTGTCTACATTTGTTTGGATTAACCACGATGTGAAAAAAGGAGAGCTAGGTAGTAATAATTTAGGAAGGTACCTGGATGGTTTGTGCTCTGAGTGAAACGAAGCTCAAGGGCAAAGGGGAAGAGTGGATTGGGAATGTCTCTGAGTAAAAGTCAGGGGTAGTGAGAGGACAAGACAGGGAAAAGTAGCAGTACTCCTAAAACAGGACTTGTGGGAGAAAGGTGAAAAATGTAAGAAAAGTAATTCTCGATTAATAAGGGGTAAAAACTGAAAGTTGATGGAGAGAGATGGGTGATTATTGGTGCATATGCACCTGGGCATGAGAAGAAAGATCATGAGAGGCAAGTGTTTTGGGAGCAGCTGAATGAGTGTGTTAGTGGTTTTGATGCACGAGACCGGGTTATAGTGATGGGTGATTTCAATGCAAAGGTGAGTAATTTGGCAGTTGAGGGAATAATTGGTATACATGGGGTGTTCAGTGTTGTAAATGGAAATGGTGAAGAGCTTGTAGATTTATGTGCTGAAAAAGGACTAGTGATTGGGAATACCTGGTTTAAAAAGCGAGGTATTCATAAGTATACGTATTTAAGTATGAGAGATGGCCAGAGAGCGTTATTGGATTACGTGTTAATTGACAGGCGTGCGAAAGAGAGACTTTTGGATGTTAATGTGCTGAGAGGTGCAACTGGAGGGATGTCTGATCATTATCATTTGGAGGCTAAGGTGAAGATTTGTATGGGTTTTCAGAAAAGAAGAGTGAATGTTGGGGTGAAGAGGGTGGTGAGAGTAAATGAGCTTGGGAAGGAGACTTGTGTGAGGAAGTACCAGGAGAGACTGAGTACAGAATGGAAAAAGGTGAGAGCAATGGAAGCAAGGGGAGTGGGGGAGGAATGGGATGTATTTAGGGAATCAGTGATGGATTGCGCAAAAGTTGCTTGTGGCATGAGAAGAGTGGGAGGTGGGTTGATTAGAAAGGGTAGTGAGTGGTGGGATGAAGAAGTAAGATTATTAGTGAAAGAGAAGAGAGAGGCATTTGGACGATTTTTGCAGGGAAAAAAAAAATGCAATTGAGTGGGAGATGTATAAAAGAAAGAGACAGGAGGTCAAGAGAAAGGTGCAAGAGGTGAAAAAGAGGGCAAATGAGAGTTGGGGTGAGAGAGTATCATTAAATTTTAGGGAGAATAAAAAGATGTTCTGGAAGGAGGTAAATAAGTGCGTAAGACAAGGGAGCAAATGGGAACTTCAGTGAAGGGCACAAATGGGGAGGTGATGACAAGTAGTGGTGATGTGAGAAGGAGATGGAGAGAGCATTTTGAAGGTTTGTTGAATGTGTTTGATGATAGAGTGGCAAATATAGGGTGCTTTGGTCGAGGTGGTGTGCAAAGTGAGAGGGTTAAGGAAAATGATTTGGTAAACAAAGAAGAGGTAGTAAAAGCTTTGCGGAAGATGAAAGCCGGCAAGGCAGCAGGTTTGGATGGTATTGCAGTGGAATTTATTAAAAAAGGGGGTGACTGTATTATTGACTGGTTGGTAAGGTTATTTAATGTATGTATGACTCATGGTGAGGTGCCTGAGGATTAACAGAATGCGTTCATAATGCCATTGTACAAAGGCAAAGGGGATAAGTTTGTTGAGTATTCCTGGTAAATTATATGGGAGGGTATTGATTGAGAGGGTGAAGGCATGTACAGAGCATCAGATTGGGGAAGAGCAGTGTGGTTTCAGAAGTGGTAGAGGATGTGTGGATCAGGTGTTTGCTTTGAAGAATATATGTGAGAAATACTAAGAAAAGACAATGGATTTGTATGTAGCATTTATGGATCTGGAGAAGGCATATGATAGAGTTGATAGAGATGCTCTGTGGAAAGTATTAAGAATATATGGTGTGGGAGGCAAGTTGTTAGAAGCAGTGAAAAGTTTTTATCGAGGATGTAAGGCATGTGTACGTGTAGGAAGAGAGGAAAGTGATTGGTTCTCAGTGAATGTATGTTTGCGGCAGGGGTGTGTGATGTCTCCATGGTTGTTTAATTTGTTTATGGATGGGGTTGTTAGGGAGGTGAATGCAAGAGTTTTGGAAAGAGGGGCAAGTATGAAGTCTGTTGTGGATGAGAGAGCTTGGGAAGTGAGTCAATTGTTGTTCGCTGATGATACAGCGCTGGTGGCTAATTCATGTGAGAAATTGCAGAAGCTGGTGACTGAGTTTGGTAAAATGTGTGAAAGAAGAAAGTTAAGAGTAAATGTGAATAAGAGCAAGGTTATTAGGTACAGTAGTGTTGAGGGTCAAGTCAATTGTGAGGTAAGTTTGAATGGAGAAAAACTGGAGGAAGTAAAGTGTTTTAGATATCTGGGAGTGGATCTGGCAGCGGATGGAACCATGGAAGCGGAAGTGGATCATAGGGTGGGGGAGGGGGCGAAAATCCTGGGAGCCTTGAAGAATGTGTGGAAGTCGAGAACATTATCTCGGAAAGCAAAAATGGGTATGTTTGAAGGAATAGTGGTTCCAACAATGTTGTATGGTTGCGAGGCGTGGGCTATGGATAGAGTTGTGCGCAGGAGGTTGGATGTGCTGGAAATGAGATGTTTGAGGACAATGTGTGGTGTGAGGTGGTTTGATCGAGTAAGTAACGTAAGGGTAAGAGAGATGTGTGGAAATAAAAAGAGCGTGGTTGAGAGAGCAGAAGAGGGTGTTTTGAAATGGTTTGGGCACATGGAGAGAATGAGTGAGGAAAGATTGACCAAGAGGATATATGTGTTGGAGGTGGAGGGAACGAGGAGAAGTGGGAGATCAAATTGGAGGTGGAAAGATGGAGTGAAAAAGATTTTGTGTGATCGGGGCCTGAACATGCAGGAGTGTGAAAGGAGGGCAAGGAATAGAGTGAATTGGATCGATTTGGTATACCGGGGTTGACGTGCTGTTAGTGGATTGAATCAGGGCATGTGAAGAGTCTGGGGTAAACCATGGAAAGCTGTGTAGGTATGTATATTTGCGTGTGCGGACGTATGTATATACATGTGTATGGGGGTGGTTTGGGCCATTTCTTTCGTCTGTTTCCTTGCGCTACCTCGCAAACTCGGGAGACAGCCACAAAAAAAAAAGTATATATATATATATATATATATATATATATATATATATATATATATATATATATATAGATAGATAGATAGATAGATAGATAGCTAGATAGATAGATATAGATAGATAGATAAATTGGTAGATGGATAGATAGATAAATATTTAATAGATATATAGGTAGATCGATAGATACGGATAAAATCGATATAAATATAATAGTTGATGAATATTTATGAGAGGGTCTTCTAAATGTCCGTACCAGATGAATGTAACAACTTGAATGCCAAATATCATTAATGCCAGTACCCGAGAGATCTTCAGTTTCTCTGTTCCCTTGCTGGTACGGCCTGGTAGCACTATTGCCCCATGACCTTGACCTTCCTCACCTATAGAAATACTGCTACCGTCCAGCTATGATCATTCATCATCGTTTTAATTACAGTTAAGTATTTAGGATTGTTACCGCTCCCTTTGATTTTAATCGCAATGCTTAGGCAGTCTCAGCAGCACACAATGTTTGAAAAAAGAGCAGCCTTATTCACGTTGTTTTGATATCACAATCCCTGACCAGTAATTCTGTTACAACCATAGTATGGCACAATGGAGGAGCAGTTCAGGAGAGTGTTGAAGGGCACCTACTCCCTCATCACCCAAACGAGTCTTGGCTTGTTGATCATGGCCTCCAACTTCACCGACAGCATCGGCTACACGCCCATCCACGTCAGCAGAACAGAGTACGATCTGTCGCTTGGAGTAGGATGGGGGTTCAGGTGAGTCTGTGGCTGTTGTTCAGTGCAGAGCAAGGGAGCGGGAGCTGCAATTTCTTCATCACTTTATGCTGGAAAGATCTTGAATAATTCAATCATACGATATATTCGAGGACTTATTCATCGCATGTATCTAATATCCTTTGTAAGGCTCTCACGATTCCACAAAGACTTTTATGCTCATGAAATCTTAGTGTATGTGTACAGCCGAGTATCATTCATTCAATAAAGAAATTTCTTTGTAATTATATCACGGTAATAGTGATAGCAGTCAAATGACATATTTTGAAGCCAGTACAATAAGAAATGGATATTTTAAAGAAATCACAGAATTTAATTGGAAAGAACATATGAAGGGATTCAGTGATAAAT
>NW_027264579.1:0-2500 GCF_036320965.1 Panulirus ornatus | reverse complement strand
CCACTGACAGCACGTCAACCCCGGTATACCACATCGATCCAATTCATTCTATTCCTTGCCCTCCTTTCACCCTCCTGCATGTTCAGGCCCCGATCACACAAAATCTTTTTCACTACATCTTTCCACCTCCAATTTGGTCTCCCACTTCTCCTCGTTCCCTCCACCTCCGACACATATATCCTCTTGGTCAATCTTTCCTCACTCATTCTCTCCATGTGCCCAAAACACCCTCTTCTGCTCTCTCAACCACGCTCTTTTTATTTCCACACATATCTCTTACCCTTACGTTAATTACTCGATCAAACCACCTCACACCACACATTGTCCTCAAACATCTCATTTCCAGCACATCCATCCTCCTGCGCACAACTCTATCCATAGCCCACGCCTCGTAACCATACAACATTGTTGGAACCACTATTCCTTCAAACATACCCATTTTTGCTTTCCGAGATAATGTTCTCGACTTCCACACATTCTTCAAGGCTCACAGAATTTTCGCCCCCTCCCCCACCCTATGACCACTTTCGCTTCCATGGTTCCATCCGCTGCCAGATCCACTCCCAGATATCTAAAATACTTTACTTCCTCCAGTTTTTCTCAATTCAAACTTATCTCTCAATTGACTTGACCCTCAACCCTACTGTACCTAATAACCTTGCTCTCATTCACATTTACTCTTAACTTTCTTCTTTCACACACTTTACCAAACTCAGTCACCAGCTTCTGCAGTTTCTCACATGAATCAGCCACCAGCGCTGTATCATCAGCGAACAACAACTGACTCACTTCCCAAGCTCTATCATCCACAACAGACTTCATACTTGCCCCTCTTTCCAAAACTCTTGCATTCACCTCCCTAACAACCCCATCCATAAACAAATTAAACAACCATGGAGACATCACACACCCCTGCCGCAAACCTACATTGACTGAGAATCAATCACTCTCCTCTCTTCCTACACGTACACATGCCTTATATCCTCGATAAAAACTTTTCACTGCTTCTAACAACGTGCCTCCCACACCATATATTCTTAATACCTTCCAGAGAGCATCTCTATCAACTCTATCATATGCCTTCTACAGATCCATAAATGCTACATACAAATCCATTTGCTTTTCTAAGTATTTCTCACATACATTCTTCAAAGCAAACACCTGATCCACACATTCTCTACCACTTCTGAAACCACACTGCTCTTCCCCAATCTGATGCTCTGTACATGCCTTCACCCTCTCAATCAATACCCTCCCATATAATTTACCATGAATATTCAACAAACTTATACCTCTGTAATTTGAGCACTCACTCTTATCCCCTTTGCCTTTGTACAATGGCACTATGCACGCATTCCGCCAATCCTCAGGCACCTCACCATGAGTCATACATACATTAAATAACCTTAACAACCAGTCAATAATACAGTCACCCCCTTTTTTAATAAATTCCACTGCAATACCATCCAAAACAGATGCCTTGCCGGCTTTCATCTTCCGCAAAGCTTTTACTACCTCTTCTCTGTTTACCAAATCATTTTCCCTAACCCTCTCACTTTGCACACCACCGCGACCAAAACACCCTATATCTGCCACTCTATCATCAAACACATTCAACAAACCTTCAAAATACTCACTCAGTCTCCTTCTCACATCACCACTACTTGCTATCACCACCCCATTTGCGCCCTTCACTGAAGTTCCCATTTGCTCCCTTGTCTTACGCACTTTATTTACCTCCTTCCAGAACATCTTTTTATTCTCCCTAAAATTTAATGATACTCTCTCACCCCAACTCTCATTTGCCCTCTTTTTCACCTCCTGCACCTTTCTCTTGACCTCCTGTCTCTTTCTTTTATACATCTCCCACTCAATTGCATTTTTTCCCTGCAAAAATCGTCCAAATGCCTCTCTCTTCTCTTTCACTAATAATCTTACTTCTTCATCCCACCACTCACTAACCTTTCTAATCAACCCACCTCCCACTCTTCTCATGCCACAAGCATCTTTTGCGCAATCCATCACTGATTCCCTAAATACATCCCATTCCTCCCCCACTCCCCTTACTTCCATTGTTCTCACCTTTTTCCGTTCTGTACTCAGTCTCTCCAGGTACTTCCTCACACAAGTCTCCTTCCCAAGCTCACTTACTCTCACCAGTCTCTTCACCCCAACATTCACTCTTCTTTTCTGAAAACCCATACAAATCTTCACCTTAGATTCCACAAGATAATGATCAGACATCCCTCCAGTTGCACCTCTCAGCACATTAACATCCAAAAGTCTCTCTTTCGCGCGCCTGTCAATTAACACTTAATCCAATAACGCTCTCTGGCCATCTCTCCTACTTACATACGTATACTTATGTATATCTCGCTTTTTAAACCAGGTATTCCCAATCACCAGTCCTTTTTCAGCACAAAATATACAGGCTTTTGACCATTTCCATTTACAACACTGAACACCCCATGTATACCAATTATTCCCTCAACTGCCACAT
>NW_027264578.1:0-16656 GCF_036320965.1 Panulirus ornatus | reverse complement strand
GAATGGATTTGTGTGTAGCATTTATGGATCTGGAGAAGGAGTATGATAGAGTTGATAGAGATGCTCTGTGGAAGGTATTAAGAATATATGGTGTGGGAGGCAAGTTGTTAGAAGCAGTGAAAAGTTTTTATCGAGGATGTAAGGCATGTTTATGTGTAGGAAGAGAGGAAAGTGATTGGTTCTCAGTGAATATAGGTTTGCGTCAGGGGTGTGTGGTGTCTCCATGGTTGTTTAATTTGTTTATGGATGGGGTTGTTAGGGAGGTGAATGCTAGAGTTTTGGAAAGAGGGGCAAGTATGAAGTCTGTTGTAGATGAGAGAGCTTGGGAAGTGAGTCAGTTGTTGTTCACTGATGATACAGTGCTGGTGGCTGATTCATGTGAGAAACTGCAGAAGCTGGTGACTGAGTTTGGTAAAGTGTGTGCAAGAAGAAAGTTAAGAGTAAATGTGAATAAGAGTAAGGTTATTAGGTACAGTAGTGTTGAGGGTCAAGTCAATTGGGAGGTAAGTTTGAATGGAGAAAAACTGGAGGAAGTAAAGTGTTTTAGATATCTGGGAGTGGATCTGGCAGCGGATGGGACCATGGAAGCGGAAGTGAATCATAGGGTGGGGGAGGGGGCAAAAATCCTGGGAGCCTTGAAGAATGTTTGGAAGTCGAGAACATTATCTCGGAAAGCAAAAATGGGTATGTTTGAAGGAATAGTGGTTCCAACAATGTTGTATGGTTGCGAGGCATGGGCTATGGATGGAGTTGTGCGCAGGAGGGTGGATGTGCTGGAAATGAGATGTTTGAGGACAATGTGTGGTGTGAGGTGTTTTGATCGAGTAAGTAATGTAAGGGTAAGAGAGATGTGTGGAAATAAAAAGAGCGTGGTTGAGAGAGCAGAAGAGGGTGTTTTGAAATGGTTTGGGCACATGGAGAGAATGAGTGAGGAAAGATTGACCAAGAGGATATATGTGTCGAAGGTGGAGGGAACGAGAAGTGGGAGACCAAATTGGAGGTGGAAAGATGGAGTGAAAAAGATTTTGAGTGATCGGGGCCTGAACATGCAGGAGGGTGAAAGGCGGGCAAGGAATAGAGTGAATTGGATCGATGTGGTATACCGGGGTTGACATGCTGTCAGTGGATTGAATCAGGGCATGTGAAGCGTCTAGAGTAAACCATGGAAAGTTGTGTGGGGCCTGGATGTGGAAAGGGAGCTGTGGTTTCGGGCATTATTGCATGACATCTAGAGACTGAGTGTGAACGAATGGGGCCTTTGTTGTCTTTTCCTAGTGCTACCTCGCACACATGAGGGGGGAGGGGGATGGTATTCCATGTGTGACGATGGGAATGAATAAAGGCAGACAGTGTGAATTGTGTGCATGGGTATATATGTATGTGTCTGTGTGTGTATATATATGTGTACATTGAGATGTATAGGTATGTATATTTGCGTGTGTGGACGTGTATGTATATACATGTGTATGGGGGTGGGTTGGGCCATTTCTTTCGTCTGTCTCCTTGCACTACCTCGCAAACATGGTAGACAGCGAGAAAGGAAAATAAATAAAAAAAAAGATATATATATATATATATATATATATATGTATATATATATATATATATATATATATATATATATATATATATATATATATATATATATATATATATTTCCCTCCCGTCATCAAACTATTCGCCATTTCCCACACCAGCGTTAATCAGTTATGAAATGTGTCTTTTTTTCTGTAATGGGATAGCAGATGAGCTTTAGACACACCTGCATTCCCTTTAATCCCTGTTGTTATTTTTTAGTTCAGGAGGACATATGGAAGAGCCAGCTAGTCTGCTTGCAGCATTAATAATTACCCTAGAGGACATGCAGTGAACTCCCAGTTAATTAAGGCATGGAATCTCCAGACTGAATGATACAGATAGACTGGGCTCACTTAAGATTTTGTTGGTTGGTTCTTTGCAGAGGAGATTGGTTCTTTGGAAATTTTACTTTTCCTTGACTGGGTGATTGCTACCTCTGCTGCATCATTGGCATGTCTTCACACTGTGTGCTGTGTATAGAAAGGAGTCTTTTTATATTTCAAAACTGACTTTTAACTGAATATCTGAATACTTATGTCATTAAGTTGAAGGAGAATTTAGTGAAAGTTTGAAAGATAAAGAAATTTTATGCATAGAAATAGGAACTACAGAAAAGGAAAGCTTTGTTGGTAAAATCAGGAATAAACCATGGTGAACAAAGTAGAAAGTGATGTATAATGAAAATATTTCCCAACGGATTTAGGTGATTTTTAAACTTCAGAGGTTAATATGATACTAACATTAAATGAGGTTGTTTTGGAAAACTCTGAAGTAGCAAATGAAGTTTAAGGACATTTTTGATGTAAGATAGAGGGAAGTATAAACCAGTATGATGTGAAAACAGTTTCTTACTGGCAGATTTCATGTCTTCTGATGCTTTAGGTTTTCAAATTTTCTATAATTTTTTTTGTTAATCTACAGGGCAATACCACAGCTTCACAAGCCATAGATATGTACAACTTGGTGAAGGCCAGAAAAGAAAAACATTTGGTAAAGATGAGTCCATATCCAGAGGTGAGTGGGAACTACTTGTAGGAGTATCTTAACATAAGGTTTTAGATGACCTACATTGATTGCTCCATATGTATGCCATCCATTAACATTTTGCATATATTCATGTGGCACCAGTCATAGAGAAGTGTGAAATAGGCCATTCTGTAAGTATAGTCTTAAGACAGTGTCACTTGCAAACCAAATCAGTATACTCACTGGTTAAGCCATCCATAGGATCCATGGGGGACTGGCTTTCAAATATTGCTAGTGAATATTTTAAGAAGTTAAGGTGAAATAGTGACAAGTTCTCACAAATATGTAAACTTGTTAGGTTTAGGATTACACTGAAGACAAGCTGTAATCTCCACTCCAGATATCATATGAGATTCTGGCAGCATAAAGGATAAGATGTTTTTGTCAAATTGCATACATGATACAAAATTAAATTCTTTTATGGCTAAAAAGTATTAAGAATCATAAAACGAAAATTATGGAATATTACATAAGAATACCACATAAAATATTACATAAAGAACCATCTATTGCACTCAGAAGCTATACCACTGAGGATTTACAGCATCTTTATATGGGTAGACAGTAGAATGCTTTTGGTACAAATGTTTTCCTAAATCTATTGGTGTGCTATATAGGCAGAGACAGTCTTCTTCTTGACATTAAAGATACATGTTGTGGAGGATGGGTAACATCTTTCATGATCTCCACCTGCTTCATTGCATATTCCTGATAGAGCATATCTAGTGTTTTAGTGTTTGCACCCAGTTTCCTAGCTTTCTTAACAATTTTTGTAAGTATGTATGTAGCATTTATGGATCTGGAGAAGGCATATGATAGAGCTGATAGAGATGCTCTGTGGAAGGTATTAAGAATATATGGTGTGGGAGGCAAGTTGTTAGAAGCAATGAAAAGTTTCTATCGAGGATGTAAGGCATGTGTACGTGTAGGAAGAGAGGAAAGTGATTGGTTCTCAGTGAATATAGGTTTGCAGCAGGGGTGTGTGATGTCTCCATGGTTGTTTAATTTGTGTATGGATGGGGTTGTTAGGGAGGTGAATGCAAGAGTTTTGGAAAGAGGGGCAAATATGCAATCTGTTGTGGATGAGAGAGCTTGGGAAGTGAGTCAGTTGTTGTTCGCTGATGATACAGCGCTGGTGGCTGATTCATGTGAGAAACTGCAGAAGCTGGTGACTGAGTTTGGTAAAGTGTGTGAAAGAAGAAAGTTGAGAGTAAATGTGAATAAGAGCAAGGTTATTAGGGACAGTAGGGTTGAGGGTCAATTCAATTGGGAGGTAAGTTTGAATGGAGAAAAACTGGAGGAAGTAAAATGTTTTAGATATCTTGGAGTGGAGTTGGCAGCGGATGGAACCATGGAAGCGGAAGTTAGTCATAGGGTGGGGAGGGGGGGGAAATTCTGGAAGCCTTGAAGAATGTGTGGAAGTCGAGAACATTATCTCGGAAAGGAAAAATGGGTATGTTTGAAGGAATAGTGGTTCCAACAATGTTGTATGGTTGCGAGGCGTGGGCTATGGATAGAGTTGTGCGCAGGAGGGTGGATGTGCTGGAAATGAGATGTTTGAGGACAATATGTGGCGTGAGGTGGTTTGATCGAGTAAGTAATGTAAGGATAAGAGAGATGTGTGGTAATAAAAAGAGTGTGGTTGAGAGAGCAGAAGAGGGTGTTTTGAAATGGTTTGGTCACATGGAGAGAATGAGTGAGGAAAGATTGACCAAGAGGATATATGTGTCGGAGGTGGAGGGAACAAGGAGAAGTGGGAGACCAAATTGGAGGTGGAAAGATGGAGTGAAAAAGATTTTGACTGATTGGGGCCTGAACATGCAGGAAGGTGAAAGGCGTGCAAGGAATAGAGTGAATTGGAACGATGTGGTACACCAGGGTCGACGTGCTTTCAATGGATTGAACCAGGGCACGTGAAGCGTCTGGGGTAAACCATGGAAAGTTGTGTGGGGCCTGGATGTGGAAAGGGAGCTTTGGTTTCGGTGCATTATTACATTACGGCTAGAGACTGAGTGTGAACAAATGGGGCCTTTGTTGTCTTTTCCTAGTGCTACCTAGCACACATGAGGGGGGAGGGGGATTGTTATTTCATGTGTGGCAAGGTGGCAATGGGAATGAATAAAGGCAGACAGTATGAATTATGTACTTGTGTATATATGTATATGTCTGTGTGTGTACATATATATATATATATATATGTATACGTTGAGATGTATAGTTATGTATATTTGCATGTGTGGACGTGTATGTATATACATGTGTATGTGGGTGTGTTGGGCCAGTTCTTTCGTCTCTTTCCTTGCGCTACCTCGCTAACATGGGAGACAGCAACAAAGCAAAATGAATAAATAAATAAATAAATGTTTTTATTTCAACTGATTGCTTTCCATACCAGGTGGTAATTGAAAAACATGAAATTGATTCTGTAGTTGACCTATTAAAAAGAATAGCTATTGCGTTGTCTATATGTAGACTATTGAAGATACGCACAAAGTGCAATCTTTGATTACGTTTCTTATACACCATATCAGTATTTGCACCATCTTTTAACTGGTCATCTATGATAAAGCCTAGATACTTGTACTGACTCATTCTTTCTATATTTTCATCTTCAATTGTAATTATGTCTTGTACATGTAGTTTTTGTTTGTCCTAAAATCTATTATCATCTCTTTAGTTTTCTTTACATTCATTATCATTATTATTATTTTTTTTTTTTTTTTTTTTTTTTTATACTTTGTCGCTGTCTCCCGCGTTTGCGAGGTAGCGCAAGGAAACAGACGAAAGAAATGGCCCAACCCCCCCCCATACACATGTACATACACACGTCCACACACGCAAATATACATACCTACACAGCTTTCCATGGTTTACCCCAGACGCTTCACATGCCTTGCTTCAATCCACTGACAGCACGTCAACCCCTGTATACCACATGACTCCAATTCACTCTATTTCTTGCCCTCCTTTCACCCTCCTGCATGTTCAGGCCCCGATCACACAAAATCTTTTTCACTCCATCTTTCCACCTCCAATTTGGTCTCCCTCTTCTCCTCGTTCCCTCCACCTCCGACACATATATCCTCTTGGTCAATCTCTCCTCACTCATTCTCTCCATGTGCCCAAACCATTTCAAAACACCCTCTTCTGCTCTCTCAACCACGCTCTTTTTATTTCCACACATCTCTCTTACCCTTACGTTACTTACTCGATCAAACCACCTCACACCACACATTGTCCTCAAACATCTCATTTCCAGCACATCCATCCTCCTGCGCACATCTCTATCCATAGCCCACGCCTCGCAACCATACAGCATTGTTGGAACCACTATTCCCTCAAACATACCCATTTTTGCTTTCCGAGATAATGTTCTCGACTTCCACACATTTTTCAAGGCTCCCAAAATTTTCGCCCCCTCCCCCACCCTATGATCCACTTCCGCTTCCATGGTTCCATCCGCTGACAGATCCACTCCCAGATATCTAAAACACTTCACTTCCTCCAGTTTTTCTCCATTCAAACTCACCTCCCAATTGACTTGACCCTCACCCCTACTGTACCTAATAACCTTGCTCTTATTCACATTTACTCTCAACTTTCTTCTTCCACACACTTTACCAAACTCAGTCACCAGCTTCTGCAGTTTCTCACATGAATCAGCCACCAGCGCTGTATCATCAGCGAACAACAATTGACTCACTTCCCAAGCTCTCTCATCCCCAACAGACTTCATACTTGCCCCTCTTTCCAGGACTCTTGCATTTACCTCCTTTACAACCCCATCCATAAACAAATTAAACAACCATGGAGACATCACACACCCCTGCCGCAAACCTACATTCACTGAGAACCAATCACTTTCCTCTCTTCCTACACGTACACATGCCTTACATCCTCGATAAAAACTTTTCACTGCTTCTAACAACTTGCCTCCCACACCATATATTCTTAATACCTTCCACAGAGCATCTCTATCAACTCTATCATATGCCTTCTCCAGATCCATAAATGCTACATACAAATCCATTTGCTTTTCTAAGTATTTCTCACATACATTCTTCAAAGCAAACACCTGATCCACACATCCTCTACCACTTCTGAAACCGCACTGCTCTTCCCCAATCTGATGCTCTGTACATGCCTTCACCCTCTCAATCAATACCCTCCCATATAATTTACCAGGAATACTCAACAAACTTATACCTCTGTAATTTGAGCACTCACTCTTATCCCCTTTGCCTTTGTACAATGGCACTATGCACGCATTCCGCCAATCCTCAGGCACCTCACCATGAGTCATACATACATTAAATAACCTTACCAACCAGTCAACAATACAGTCACCCCCTTTCTTAATAAATTCCACTGCAATACCATCCAAACCTGCTGCCTTGCCGGCTTTCATCTTCCGCAAAGCTTTTACTACCTCTTCTCTGTTTACCAAATCATTTTCCCTAACCCTCTCACTTTGCACACCACCTCGACCAAAACACCCTATATCTGCCACTCTGTCATCAGACACATTCAACAAACCTTCAAAATACTCATTCCATCTCCTTCTCACATCACCGCTACTTGTTATCACCTCCCCATTTACGCCCTTCACTGAAGTTCCCATTTGCTCCCTTGTCTTACGCACCCTATTTACCTCCTTCCAGAACATCTTTTTATTCTCCCTAAAATTTACTGATAGTCTCTCACCCCAACTCTCATTTGCCCTTTTTTTCACCTCTTGCACCTTTCTCTTGACCTCCTGTCTCTTTCTTTTATACTTCTCCCACTCAATTGCATTTTTTCCGTGCAAAAATCGTCCAAATGCCTCTCTCTTCTCTTTCACTAATACTCTTACTTCTTCATCCCACCACACACTACCCTTTCTAAACAGCCCACCTCCCACTCTTCTCATGCCACAAGCATCTTTTGCGCAATCCATCACTGATTCCCTAAATACATCCCATTCCTCCCCGACTCCCCTTACTTCCATTGTTCTCACCTTTTTCCATTCTGTACACAGTCTCTCCTGGTACTTCCCCACACAGGTCTCCTTCCCAAGCTCACTTACTCTCACCACCTTCTTCACCCCAACATTCACTCCTCTTTTCTGAAAACCCATACAAATCTTCACCTTAGCCTCCACAAGATAATGATCAGACATCCCTCCAGTTGCACCTCTCAGCACATTAACATCCAAAAGTCTCTCTTTCGCACGCCTGTCAATTAACACGTAATCCAATAACGCTCTCTGGCCATCTCTCCTACTTACATAAGTATACTTATGTATATCTCGCTTTTTAAACCAGGTATTCCCAATCATCAGTCCTTTTTCAGCACATAAATCTACAAGCTCTTCACCATTTCCATTTACAACACTGAACACCCCATGCATACCAATTATTCCCTCAACTGCCACATTACTCACCTTTGCATTCAAATCACCCATCACTATAACCCGGTCTCGTGCATCAAAACCGCTAACACACTCATTTAGCTGCTCCCAAAACACTTGCCTCTCATGATCTTTCTTCTCATGCCCAGGTGCATATGCACCAATAATCACCCACCTCTCTCCATCAACTTTCAATTTTACCCATATTAATCGAGAATTTACTTTCTTACATTCTATCACATACTCCCACAACTCCTGTTTCAGGAGTATTGCTACTCCTTCCCTTGCTCTTGTCCTCTCACTAACCCCTGACTTCACTCCCCAGACATTTCCAAACCACTCTTCCCCTTTACCCTTGAGCTTCGTTTCACTCAGAGCCAAAACATCCAGGTTCCTTTCCTCAAACATACTACCTATCTCTCCTTTTTTCACATCTTGGTTACATCCACACACATTTAGGCACCCCACTCTGAGCCTTCGAGGAGGATGATCACTCCCCGCGTGACTCCTTCTTCTGTTTCCCATTTTAGAAAGTTAATACAAGGAGGGGAGGATTTCCGGCCCCCCGCTCCCGTCCCCTCTAGTCGCTTTCTACGACACGCGAGGAATACGTGGGAAGTATTCTTTCACCCCTATCCCCAGGGATAATATACATATATATATACATATACACACACACACACACACACACACATATGCACATACACACACACACACACACATACATATATATACATATGAAAAATGTAAGAACAATTTAGAAACAAACTTTTAGCTTGAAATGAATGAAAAAAAATGAATGTCACATAATGGTTCAACCTCTGGCTATGGAAAAGGAAATGTACAATTTATTCACACAAACGTCAATAGCAGTTCTCATCAATTTCACCACTGTGTCAATAAGCTTCAATTATTATTATTATTATTATTATTATTATTATTATTATTATTATACTTGTCGGTGTCTCCTGCGTTAGGAAGGTAGCGCAAGGAAACAGACGAAAGAATGGCCCAACCCACCCACATACACATGTATATATTTATACATGTCCACACACACACATATACATACCTATACATCTCAACTTATACATATATATACACACACAGACATATACATATATACACATGTACATAATTCATACTGTCTGCCCTTATTCATTCCTGGTGCCACCCTGCCACACATGAAATAACAACCCCCTCCCCCCCGCATATGCACAAGGTAACGCTAGGAAAAGACAATAAAGACCACATTCGTTCACACTCAGTCTCTAGCTGTCATGTATAATGCACCGAAACCAAAGCTCCCTTTCCACATCCAGGCCCCACAAAACTTTCCATGATTTACCCCAGATGCTTCACATGCCATGGTTCAATCCATTGACAGCACATTGACCCTGGTATACCACATCGTTCCAATTCACTCTATACCTTGCACGCCTTTCACTTTCCTGCATGTTCAGGCCCCGATCACTCAAAATCTTTTTCACTCCATCTTTCCACCCCCAGTTTGGTCTCCCACTTCTCGTTCCCTCCACCTCTGACACATATATCCTCTTGGTTAATCTTTCCTCACTCATTCTCTCCTTGTGACCAAACCATTTCAAAACACAGTCTTCTGCTCTCTCAACCACACTCTTTTTATTACCACACATCTCTCTTACCCTTTCATTACTTAATCAAACCACCTCACACCACATATTGTCATCAAACATCTCATTTCCAGCACATCCACCCTCCACACAACTCTATCTATACCCCACGGCTCACAACCATATATCATTGTTGGAATCACTATTCCTTCAAACATACCCATTTTTGCTTTCAAAGATAACATTCTCGCCTTCCACACATTTTTCGACACTCCCAGAACTTTTGCCCCCTCCCCCACCCTATGATTCACTTCCACTTCCATGGTTCCATCCACTGCCAAATCCACTCCCAGGTATCTAAAACACTTCACTTCCTCCAGTTTTTCTCCATTTAAACTTACTTCCCAAGTAACTCGTCCCTCAACCCTACTGTACCTAATAACCTTGCTCTTATTCACATTTACTCTCAGCTTTCTTCTTTCACACACTTTACCAAACTCAGTCACCAGCTTCTGCAGTTTCTCACATGAATCAGCCACCAGCGCTGTATCATCAGTGAACAGCAACTGACTCACTTCCCAAGCTGTCTCATCCACAACAGATTGCATATTTGCCCCTCTTTCCAAAAATCTTGCATTCACCTCTCTAACAACCCCATCCATAAACAAATAAAGCAACTATGGAGACATCAAGCATCCCTGCCGCAAACCAGCATTCTCTAAGAACCTCACTTTCCTCTCTTCCTACACGTATACATGCCTTACATTCTCGATAAAAACTTTTCACTGCTTCTAACAACTTGCCTCCCACACCATATACTCTTAATACCTTCCACAGAGCATCTCTATCAACTCTATCATATGCCTTCTCCAGATCCATAAATGCTATATACAAATCCACTTGCTTTTCTAAGTATTTCTCATATGCAATCTTCAAAGCAAACACCTGATCCACACATCCTCTGCCACTTCTGAAACCACACTGCTCTTCCCCAGTCTGATGCTCTGTACATGCCTTCACCCTCTCAATCAATACCCTTCCATATAATTTCCCAGGAATACTCAGCAAACTTATACCTGTGTAATTTGAGTACTCACTCTTATCTCCTTTGCCTTTGTACAATGGCACTATGCAAGCATTCCACCAATCCTCAGGCACCTCACTATGAGTCATACATACATTAAATAATCTTATCAACCAGTCAACAATACAGTCACCCCCTTTTTAATAAATTCCACTGTAATACCATCCAAACCTGCTGCCTCGTTGGCTTTCATCTTCCGCAAAGCTTTTACTACCTCTTATGTGTTTACCAAATCATTCTCCCTAACCCTCTCACTTTACACACCATCTCGACCAAAACACCCTATATCTGCCACTCTATCATCAAACACATTCAACAAACCTTCAGAATACTCACTGCATCTCCTCACATCACCACTACTTGCTATCACCTCCCCATTAGCCCCCTTCACTGATTTCTTCCCTTGTCTTATGCACTTTATTTACCTCCTTCCAAAACATCTTTTTATTTTCCCAAAAATCTAATGATACTCTCTCCCCCCAACTCTCATTTGCCCTCTTTTTCACCTCTTGCACCTTTCTCTTGACCTCCTGCCTCTTTCTTTTATACATCTCCCACTCATTTATGTTATTTCCGTGGAAAAACCATCCAAATGCCTCTCTCTTCTCTTTCACTAATAATCTTACTTCTTCATCCCACCACTCACTACCCTTTCTAATCAACCCACCTCCCACCTCTCTTTTGCATAAGCCATCACTGCTTCCCTAAATACATCCCATTCCTCCCCCACTCCCCTTACTTTACATTCATGTGTAGATAATTTGTTTTACACCACTCAACAAAGCAACTAAGCCGGGTAGTATAATCATTACAATTATGTTTTAAAAATTTTTCCTTTGATTACTGTATCATCAGCTTATTTTGAAATATGGTAGTTGCTGAAAACACCTCTGCAGTCATCCATATACAAACTGAATAAAGTGAGGGACATAACACATCCCTGGGGTGCACCTTTATCAGTATAATTTGTGTTGACTCATCATTATCTATTTTGGTACACTGTGGCCTCTGTTAAAAAGCTGAAGATCCATTTCAGTAAGTTATAGTTTACATCCATCCATAATGATTTATTTGACAAAATATGTGGCTAGATTGTATGAAAGGTAGAGCTAAAATCAATGTATAAAATTCTTGCTTTTGAATTACGTCTGTCTAAATGTTTGATAATATCATTCTTAAAAGTCAGGCTTATATCCTGCACACTCCTGTTTTTACAATACACAAACTGCACTGGATCTCTGAAGTTTTACATGCTATTACGCAAATAGTTTCTCATTATGTCTTCAAGACATTTCATTATGTTTGATGTTTAAACGATGTCTAAAATTGTTGAATACTTTAGGAAATGAGATTTTGGCAATTGGCTTTATTTCTGACAATTTCCATATGTCAGGCAGTACCCCTTGATCTAGTGAGTCCTGAAATAGTTGCTGAAGTATGGGTGCCAGTCATTCAGCACAACACTTTAGTGCCTTAGCTGACACATTGTCTAGTCCCGTGGCTTTCCAGGCCTAACACACTTAAGGGACTGCAAAACATGTTCATATGATATCACAGTTCTTTCAATTTTTTTTTTTTGAATACTGACATGACATTACTGCACTCTTCACTAAAATAATTTCTTTCAACTCTTGCAAAGAATTGAATTTATATCATTCACATATGTATCAATGTTTTCTAACTCAGGTACATTCAGTTATTTATCATAACCACATAAAAAAAGTACTATCACATTCAATGGCATAGATTTTGAACCTGACCTCCAGGAAGGAAGGAATGAAATCAGAAACTGCTGCTGAGGGTATTGCCTAGTTTCTGGAATCCAAACTTCTTAAGATAGACTTGTTCTTCTAAACATCTTGTAAGGAACTCTCTCTGGTTCTTCCTCATCTTAGTCAAGATCAGGGTTTTCTCAAAGGAAGGATAAGCAGATTCTAAACTTTCAAACAAGTTGAAGAGATAGGAGAGAGGTGGGGAGTTCATCCTGGGTGTCAGTGATCTGAAATACAGTGGCTCTTTTAATTTGTGTTTTCCAATGTGGGATGTTCCTGTTACATTTACCATTGTGTTATTACACCTTTTGGATCATTGACAGCCACGATGAACTCCTACCTCTCTCCTACCTCCTCATCTTCTTTGAAGGTTCAAAATTTGCTTATCGTTGCTTTGAGATAATCTTTATCTCCACAAAGATAAGGAAGAACCAGAAGCACTTCCTTACTAGATGTTAAGAAGAACAAGTCTCTTCTAAGAAGTTTGGATTCCAGAAACAGTGTCTGGGAACAATTTTCACTCTCCAAAAATGTAATGAATCTTTCCAATGTCTCTCTAGGTAAGACTGAGACTGATCTATTAGGTCTTGGTCTCAATTTTGCTCTGAATCCTTTGAAGAAACATACTTTGGAGTACACTGTGAACTTTGATGAATTCCTAACCAAACACAAATATAACCATGAGATCATGTGTATGAAAGTTGCTACAAGGTATTGCTGACTGTTTCAAAGATGAATATGGTTTACCTCACCGCTTCCAACAGGCTCTTTCTAAATTACAGATTAACCACAAAATCAGATAAAGGAGGCAAAGTTGTTGTTTTTAACAAATTTAATTATTTAGGGAAAGTTAGAGACTTGTTATTAGATGAGGTTATCAATGAAAAGTTAACTAAGAACCCCCTTCAGTAATGCTGCTACTGAATGTAATAAGAAAGCCAGTAACATTACTGGGAATGAGAAGTTCATTGAATTCTTAGATCAATTCATAATTTTTAATTCTTCCCTGCCCTATTTTTATGGGCTTCCAAAGATCTGTAAAGGAAACATTCCATTAAGGCCCATAATTTCTTGTCTGGGGTCATACTCAAGCAAATTGTCAAAGTGGTTAACTAGCCTACTGACCCCTTATTTAGGGAGATTTTCCTCCTCGTACATCAAACATTCTGAATATTTAGTTAATAAAAGCAAAGGTTTAAACTTCCACAGTGTAAAAATGCTCAGTCTTGGTGTGATTTTGCTGTTCACTAATGTCCCAGTAGATGATGTCCTGGATTTTTTAGGAAATAAACTTAGTGACTATCAGGAGCAATTTCTCCTCCCTGTCTCTAAGATCACTGTTTTAATGAAATTATGTGTTTCTACTACTTCTCTTTTCAAAATGAGTTTTATAGACAACGTTTTGGTTGTTCTTTTGGGGGGATGTCTCCAGTACTATCCAATCTATAAATGGATTACTTTGAATCCATACTATTACCTCAGATTAAACCAACAGGCATGATTTTGTATCGGTATATCATTGATACCTGTTCAGTATGGAATGATTCATTGAGAAGTTTTGACTTGTTTTTCCAGAACCTCAGTTCTCTTCTTCCCAGTATTAGATTTAAAGTTGAGTGAGAAAGTGATGGGAAACTCCCATCTTTAGATGTATTGATGATGAAAGGCTTTAACCACCTTGAATTCACTACCTCAGATTAAACCAACAGGCATGATTTTGTATCCTAATATCATTGATACCTGTTCAGTATGGAATGATTCATTGAGAAGTTTTGACTTGTTTTTCCAGAACCTCAGTTCTCTTCTTCCCAGTATTAGATTTAAAGTTGAGTGAGAAAGTGATGGGAAACTCCCATCTTTAGATGTATTGATGATGAAAGACTTTAACCACCTTGAATTCACTGTCTATAGGAAACCCACCCACTCAAGAGGCTACCTCCACTTTTTCAGTAATCACTCTGACCAAATCAAGAAGAATGTGGCCTCTGATATTTTCCTTAGATCACTAAGAATTTGTAGCTCCTAACATCTGGACCATAAGATTAATGTTATCAAATGCCAGCTTAAGAAATAGGTTATCCATAATGGTTTCCATGTATTTATTTTCTATTTATTTATTATACTTTTTCGCTGTCTCCAGCATTAGTGAGATAGTGCAAGTAAACAAGATGAAAGAATGGCCCAACCCACCCTCATACACAACTATATACATAAACACCCACACACACACACACACACATACATACCTATACATTTCAACATATACATACATATACATACAAAGACATGTACATATATACACATGTACATATTCATACTTACGGCCTTCATCCATTCCCACTGCCACCCTGCCACACATGAAATGGCAGCCCCTTCCCCCGTGTGCATGCAAGGTAGCGCTAGGAAAAGACAACAGAAGGCCAAATTCGCTAACACACAGCCTCTAGATGTCATGTGTAATGCACCGAAACCACAGCTCCCTTTCCACATCCAGACCCCACATAACTTTCCATGCTTTACCCCAGATGCTTCACATGCCCTGGTTTAATCCATTGACAGCACGTCCACACCGGTATACCACATCGTTCTAATTCACTCTTTTCCTTGCATGCCTTTCACCCTCCTGCATGTTCAGGCCCCGATTGCTCAAAATCTCGTTTCACTCCATCCCTCCACTTCCAATGTGGTCTCCCACTTGTTGTTCCCTCCACCTCTGACACATAAATCCTCTTTGTCAATCTTTCCTCACTCATTCTCTCCATGTGACAAAACCATTTCAGTACATCCTCTTCTGCTCTTTCAACCACACTCTTTTTATTGCCACACATCTCTCTTACCTTTTCATTACTTGCTTGATCAAACCATCTCCCACCACACATTTTCGTCAAACATCTCATTTCCAACATATCCACCTTCCCCTGTACAAACTTATTTATAGTCCATGCCTCGCAACCATATAACATTATGCTCCTTCGAACATACCCATTTTTGCTCTCCAAGATAACATTCTCACTTTCCAAACACTCTTCAGCGCTCCCAAAACCTTCGCCCCCTCCCCCACCCTGTGACTCACTTCCGCTTCCTTGGTTCCATCCGCTGCCAAATCCACGCCCAGATATTCAAAACACTTCACTTCCTCCAGTTTTCTCTTCAAATTTACCTACCAATTGACATGTCCCTCAACCCTACTGAACCTAATAACCTTGCTCTTATTCACATTTACTCTCGGCTTTTTTCTTTTACACACTTTACCAAACTCAGTCACCTACTTCTTCAGTTTTTTTGCCCGAATCAGCCATGAGAGTTGTATCATCAGCAAACAACAACTGACTCACTTCCCAAGCCCTCTCATCCAAAACAGACTGCATTCTTGCCTCTCTCTCAAAAACTCTTGCATTTACCTCCCTAACAATTCCATCCATAAACAAATTTAACAACCATGGAGACATCACACACCCCTGTCGCAAACTGACATTCACTGAGAAGCAATCACTTTCCTCTCTCCCTACTTGTACACATGCCTTACATCTTCAATATAAACTTTTCATTGTTTGTAGCAATTTCCCTCCCACACCATATATTTTTAATACTTTCCACAGAGCATCTCTATCAACTCTATCATATGCCTTCTCCAGATCTATAAATACTACATACAAATCCATTTGCTTTTCTAAGTATTTCTCACATACATTCTTCAAAGCAAACACCTGATCCACACATCCTCTACCACTTCTGAAACCACACTGCAATTCCCCAATCTGATGCTCTATACATGCTTTCACCCTCTCAATCAATACCCTCCCATACAATTTCCCAGGAATGCTCAAAAAACTTATACCTCTGTAATTTGAACACTCACCTTTATCCCCTTTGCCATTGTACGATGGCACTATGCATGCATTCTGCCAATCCTCAGACACCTCACCATGATTCATACATACATTATATATCCTTACCAACCAGTCAACAACACAGTCACCTCCTTTTTTTAATAAATTCCACTGCAATACCATCCAAACCCGCTTCCTTCCTGACTTTCATCTTCCGCAAAGCTTTTACTACCTCTTGTCCATTTACCAAATCATTCTCCCTAATCCTCTCACTTCACGCACCACCTTGACCAAAACACCCTGTATCTGCCACTCTATCATCTAACACATTCAACAAACCTTCGAAATACTCACTCCATCTCCTCACATCGCTACTGCTTGTTAT
>NW_027264577.1:7500-24421 GCF_036320965.1 Panulirus ornatus | reverse complement strand
AATTTAAAACCCCTTTTAAACTCAACGTTTGCCACTAAAGAATAAAGGGGTTTTAATAAGCAAAATACATTCTCTCACTGAATACGTTTTGGGCGAACTGTTCAAAAATTCAATCACTTCATTAAGATACGTGATATTATTCACGAGTCCATAGAGCCGGATTTATAATCATACATGAGAAGTCAATACTAGATTGCTAAGGTAGAAAAAAGAAAATATATATATATTTATATTATATATATATTATATATTATATATATATATATATATATATATTGATTTTTTTTTTTTATTATACTTTGTCGCTGTCTCCGCGTTTGCGAGGGTAGCGAAGGAAACAGACGAAAGAAATGGCCCAAACCCCCCATACACATGTAATACATACGTCCACACACGCAATTATACATACCTAACAGCTTTCCATGGCTTACCCCGGACGCTTCACTTTGCCTTGATTCAATCCCTGACAGCACTTCAACCCCGGTATACCACATCGCTCCAATTCACTATTTCTTCCCCTCCTTTAACCCTCCTGCATGTCAGGCCCGATCACAAAAAATCTTTTACTTCCTCTTTCCACTCAATTTGGTCTCCTCTTCTCCTTGTTCCCTCCACCTCCGATACATATATCCTCTTGGTCAATCTTTCCTCACTCATTCTCTCATGTGCCCAAACCACTTCAAAACACCTCTTCTGCTCTCTCAACACGCTCTTTTTATTTCCACACATCTCTCTTACCCTTACGTTACTACTCGATCAAACCACCTCACACCACACATTGTCCTCAAACATCTCATTTCCAGCACATCCATCCTCCTGCGCACAAACTCTATCCATAGCCCACGCCTCGCAACCATACAACATTGTTGGAACCACTATTCCTTCAAACATACCCATTTTTGCTTTCCGAGATAATGTTCTCGACTTCCACACATTCTTCAAGGCCCCAGAATTTTCGCCCCTCCCCCACCTATGATCCACTTCCGCTTCCATGGTTCCATCGCTGCCAGATCCACTCCAGATATCTAAAACACTTCACTTCCTCCAGTTTTTCTTCATTCAAACTCACCTCCAATTGACTTTACCCTCAACCCTACTGTACCTAATAACCTTGCTCTTATTCACATTTACTCTTAACTTTCTTCTTCACACACTTTACCAAACTCAGTCACCAGCTTCTGCAGTTTCTCACATGAATCAGCCACCAGCGCTGTATCATCAGCGAACAACAACTGACTCACTTCCAAGATCTCTATCCCCAACAGACTTCATACTTGCCCTCTTTCCAAACTCTTGCATTTACCTCCCTAACAACCCCATCCATAAACAAATTAAACAACCATGGATATATATATCATATATATATATATATAATTATATATATATATTTAAAATTATATTTATATATTATAAAATTATATTATTTATATATATTTATATATATATATTTATGTATATATATATATTATAAAATATATTTTTTTTTTTTTTTTTTTTTTTTTTTTACTTTGTCGCTGTCTCCGCGTATTGCAAAGGTAGCGCAAGGGAAACAGACGAAAGAAATGGCCCAACCCCCCCTACACATGTACATTTCCCACGTCCCACACACAAATTACATACCTACCAGCTTTCCATGGTTTACCCGGGCGCTTCACATGCTTGATTCAATCCACTGACAGCACGTCATCCCTGTATACCACATCGCTCCAATTCACTCTATTCCTTGCCCTCCTTTCACCTCCTGCATGTTCAGGCCCGATCACAAAATCTTTTTCACTCCATCTTTCCACCCCCAATTTGGTCTCCCACCCTTTTCCTCGTTCCCTCCACCTCCGACATATATCCTCTTTGGGCAATCTTTCCTCACTATTCTTCCATGTGCCCCAAAACCCTTTTAAACATCTCTTCTGCTCTCTCAACCACGCTCTTTTTATTTCCACACATCTCTCTTACCCTTACGTTACTTACTCGATCAAACCACCTCACACCACACATTGTCCTCAAACATCTCATTTCCAGCACATCCATCCTCCTGCGCACAACTCTATCCATAGCCCACGCCTCGCAACCATACAACATTGTTGGAACTACTATTCCTTCAAACATACCCATTTTTGCTTTCCGGGATAATGTTCTCGACTTCCACACATTTTTCAAGGCTCCCAAAATTTTCGCCCCCTCCCCCACCCTATGATCCACTTCCGCTTCCATGGTTCCATCCGCTGACAGATCCACTCCCAGATATCTAAAACACTTCACTTCCTCCAGTTTTTCACCATTCAAACTCACCTCCCAATTGACTTGACCCTCAACCCTACTGTACCTAATAACCTTGCTCTTATTCACATTTACTCTTAACTTTCTTCTTCCACACACTTTACCAAACTCCGTCACCAGCTTCTGCAGTTTCTCACATGAATCCGCCACCAGCGCTGTATCATCAGCGAACAACAACTGACTCACTTCCCAAGCTCTCTCATCCCCAACAGACTTCATACTTGCCCCTCTTTCCAAGACTCTTGCATTTACCTCCCTAACAACCCCATCCATAAACAAATTAAACAACCATGGAGACATCACACACCCCTGCCGCAAACCTACATTCACTGAGAACCAATCACTTTCCTCTCTTCCTACACGTACACATGCCTTACATCCTCGATAAAAACTTTTCACTGCTTCTAACAACTTGCCTCCCACACAATATATTCTTAATACCTTCCACAGAGCATCTCTATCAACTCTATCATATGCCTTATCCAGATCCATAAATGCTCCATACAAATCCATTTGCTTTTCTAAGTATTTCTCACATACATTCTTCAAAGCAAACACCTGATCCACACATCCTCTACCATTTCTGAAACCACACTGCTCTTCCCCAATCTGATGCTCTGTACATGCCTTCACCCTCTCAATCAATATCCTCCCATATAATTCACCAGGAATACTCAACAAACTTATACCTCTGTAATTTGAGCACTCACTCTTATCCCCTTTGCCTCTGTACAATGGCACTATGCACGCATTCCGCCAATCCTCAGGCACCTCACCATGAGTCAAAACATACATGAAATTACCTTACCAACCAGTCCACAATACAGTCACCCCCTTTTTTAATAAATTCCACTGCAATACCATC
The DNA here is from genome assembly GCF_036320965.1 of Panulirus ornatus. Lineage (NCBI taxonomy): Eukaryota > Metazoa > Arthropoda > Malacostraca > Decapoda > Palinuridae > Panulirus > Panulirus ornatus. The sequence goes on along the minus strand of NW_027264577.1, from coordinate 21,279 downwards.
CAAACCTGCTGCCTTGCAGGCTTTCATCTTCCGCAAAGCTTTTACTACCTCTTCTCGTTTACCAAATCATTTTCCCTAACCCTCTCACTTTGCACACCACTCGACCCAAACACCCTATATCTGCCACTCTGTCATCAGACACATTCAACAAACCTTCAAAATACTCATTCCATCTCCTTCTCACATCACCACTACTTGTTATCACCTCCCCATTTACGCCCTTCACTGAAGTTCCCATTTGCTCCCTTGTCTTACGTACCCTATTTACCTCCTTCCAGAACATCTTTTTATTCTCCCTAAAATTTACTGATAGTCTCTCACCCAACTCTCATTTGCCCTTTTTTTCACCTCTTGCACCTTTCTCTTGACCTCCTGTCTCTTTCTTTTATACTTCTCCCACTCATTGCATTTTTTCCCTGCAAAAATCGTCCAAATGCCTCTCTCTTCTCTTTCACTAATACTCTTACTTCTTCATCCCACCACTCACTACCCTTTCTAAACAGCCCACCTCCCACTCTTCTCATGCCACAAGCATCTTTTGCGCAATCCATCAGTGATTCCTAAATACATCCATTCCTCCCCCACTCCCCTTACTTCCATTGTTCTCACCTTTTTCCATTCTGTACACAGTCTCTCCTGATACTTCTCACACAGGTCTCCTTCCCAAGCTCACTTACTCTCACCACCTTCTTCACCCCAACATTAACTCTTCTTTTCTGAAAACCCATACTAATCTTCACCTTAGCCTCCACAAGATAATGATCAGACATCCCTCCAGTTGCACCTCTTAGCACATTGACATCCAAAAGTCTCTTTCGCACGCCTGTCAATTAACACGTAATCCAATAATGCTCTCTGGCCATCTCTCCTACTTACATAAGTATACTTATGTATATCTCGCTTTTTAAACAGGTATTCCCAATCATCAGTCCTTTTTCAGCACATAAATCTACAAGCTCTTCACCATTTCCATTTACAACACTGAACACCCATGCATACCAATTATTCCCTCAACTGCCACATTACTCACCTTTGCATTCAAATCACCCATCACTATAAACCCGGTCTCGTGCATCAAAACCGCTAACACACTCATTTAGCTGCTCCCAAAACACTTGCCTCTCATGATCTTTCTTCTCATGCCCAGGTGCATATGCACCAATAATCACCCACTCTCTCCATCAACTTTCAATTTTACCCATATTAATCGAGAATTTACTTTCTTACATTCTATCACATACTCCCACAACTCCTGTTTCAGGAGTATTGCTACTCCTTCCCTTGCTCTTGTCCTCTCACTAACCCTGACTTCACTCCCCAGACATTTCCAAACCACTCTTCCCTCTACCCTTGAGCTTCGTTTTTTTTTCAAACTATTCGCCTTTTTCCGCGTTAGCGAGGTAGCGTTAAGAACAGAGGGTGGGCCTTTGAGGGAATATCCTCACCTGGCACCCTTCTTTTGTTCCTTCTTTTGGAAAATTAAAAAAAAAAAAATGAGAGGGGAGGATTTCCAGCCCCTGTCCCTTCCTTTTAGTCGCCTTCTGCGACAGCAGGGATATACGTGGGAAGTATTCTTTCTACCCTACCCCCAAGGATAATATATATATATATATATTATATAATATATATATAATATATATATATATATATATATATATATATTATATATTATATACATATTTTTATATATTCCTTAGGGCTATTAGCTATGGTTTACGTAAATCCCCTTAATGAGAATTTAATGACCAACCAGGCCATGGACTGCAAAGCGTACTGTAAACAACCAATTTTCCCTGCGGGGTTTAAGGGAAAAGGCCATGTTATTTTTAGGTTACAGTATCAGAAATAATGTGGCCTGCACCCTAACAAAAAATGAAATTAATAATTAGAACACAAATTTCACAAGTGCAAGGGAAATCTTTTTAAATGCACAGAAAACACTTTAAGAAAAACGTGAAACTGTTATCTCCGCCGCTCAGCTTTAATACTGACTAGCGGCTTGCTTTAGTCTCTGGTGGCAAATGTTCACTAAAGGAGCATCAGCTGGTCACAATGTCCTTGCAGTCAGGTGGATCCGTAGTGGACAGGGTTTTCGGGCGTGCGGCAGTCATTGCTTAGCGACGGACAACTTTCCCCTAAGTCAAGTCGGTTGTACGTGGACTATTCACATGCAGCACGGTGCACTCAGAGGACGTCCTTGTAAAGCTCACTGTTTCCGTCCACGCATGCTCAGATTCTCTGGGCCCTATACTTGCTTTAGGCCTGTTGGTCGACCCTTACTGGTGCACGATACGATCCTCACTGGCGCCTGCTGGAATGGTTATCAGCGTCTCTTGTAGACATGTTATTGTCTCCTTCCCCTTCTAAGGAAATGAGCCTTGTACATTTCATAAAGACTTCTTGTGTAACAGAGCGAGGGTATGTTTCCCGGGGTTCCTAAAAGATGTTAGTGTTATGCCCCCTGTGTGGGTAAATTGTCTCCAAGGTTGTTTGGTTTACTCACGGGACCTTCGTCTGTGTGCGCGTAACGTAGTATGTCATGTCGTATTACCAAGCCAATTATTTCAGTTTCCTTGTTAATTGATCCACAAATTCGTATTTTCATTTTCCCCGCATTTGATACATTTTTTTTTCTTTGTTGTGGTCATTTGATACTATCTCTACGCGTGATTGAGCAAAAAATTTATCATATTTTGCACCTAGCCTAACCCTATATGGGACCTGCTATGGACGATCTCTTGTCCTTTAGAGGATTAACAATCTAATCTCTATGATTACCCTACAGCTTATACTCTTGATCCCATGCTATGTATGACCTTACGCACTAATTAAACTTACATTATTCTTACAACTGTAATTTCCTCATTAGAAGCTAAACAATCTTACAGGCTTTAACCATAACTAAACTTTATTTTCCCCAGCGGGAGAGATATGTTTGGGGGGATCTGTCAGGGGTGCCAAGCTCCCGCTGTTGACGCTTTGACCCTGATCCCCGACGACACTGCAAGGTTGCATATTGGTTTTGCCATATCTGGTGTTGCCATATTTGCTTACCTCCCCTCATATACCTACTCTAGAAATGAATATACTTACTTGCACGTTATACGTTTTGATTATAACAATAATAGATATACGTCAAAAATACTAAACTATCCCGCAGGTTGGGCAGATGTGACAACACTGGGTACCATCTGGTCCCTCTTTCTTCTCCTCTTCTTTTGCTGACTCTAGGGAACTCCACCCTCCTGCCTGATGAGGGGATGGGCCACGCGAGGACTACACAATAAGCAAGTCTCCTCTCCCCCAAAATTTCTTTCAAACGTGTTTTCCCTTATATATAGATAAATATATATATATATATTATTATATTTTATATATATATATTATATTTATATATAATTATATATATTTTTATAATATATATTAATTATATATATATATATTTTATATATATATCTACGTGTGTGTGTATGTGTGTTGGACAGGCTGACACGTTAATTTGGAAATAATTTTGAGATTGGATTAGATTTAGATATTGTTTCAGTGTTTATTATTTTACCAAGGCAAAAACAGGATATAGTGTAATTAAACCACATATAACAGGGCTGGGATTTGGATCCGGGTGCATTTTCACTATTTCAAAAACATGGGAAGGGGAAAACCCTTTTTAAAAAATTTTTTGGACCCGGAAGGTAGTATGGGGGGGGGTGGGTGGGGTTGGGGAAAAATACGAGCTGTGATGTATTTAATCTCTCTCTCTCTCTCCTCCTCTCTCTTCTCTCTCTCTCTCTCTCTCTTCTCTCTCTCCTCTCTCTCTCTCTCTCCTCTCTCTCTCTCTCTCTCTCTCTCTGTTTCTGCTTCACTCCCCTCCCCACACGCATTTCCATTTTTTTTTCTCCTATCTTTTTTTTCTCTCTTTCGCTTCACTTTTTACCCATATCTCTATCTCTCTCTTCTTCTCTCTCTCTCTCTCTTTTCTCTCTCTCTCTCTCTATCTCTATAAATATATATATATATTATATATATATTATATATATATATATATATATATATATATTATATATTATATATATATATATATATATATATATATATATACTAATATTATATATTTATATATTAATTTTGGGGCTTATTCCAAGGATTCAATAATGTCGTTGGCAAAGACAAATTTTCTTCAGTCCGATTAACTTAGCTGACCAAGTTTTTAGCTTAATTTTTTTTCTTTGGATTTTTTGGCCCACTGTAAGAAATTTTCATTATCCTGTTGTTGAATCTTTTTGATATTCGAAAAAATTCTATGATTTGCCTCGCAGGCGTGCTTCTTGCTGGAGAGAGAACAAGTTTGATTTCTGTAATCTGCTTCCCCCATAGAAGGGGGGAAAGTGGGGCAAAGTGAGGGAGGGAAACCAAAAGAGAGGGGCTTAGAGATGAGACCTCGATGCTACACCCGGGCAATACAGTAAGACAGGAAAAATATTACCAGACGATCTTGCATTACCAAACCTTGCTGGTGATCAGAGAGGCAAATGTGATATTCGAGATGTCTAAGGATATGGAAGTTGTGTAGGGATCCAAACAAATTTGGAAATAATAGATGTCAGAACAACGGGGACTATAGTTCCAGGGGTTTTAGAATGGTCACCCTTCTTAGGAGTGGGATGCACCAACACGTAACTTCAGAAGGAAAGAAAGGGAAACCCAGCGAGCAAGACGGGGCCCAGTTTGGAGGCGCACTCTTTCAGTACACGGGGATGGATGCCATCAGGTCATATGCCTTCCTTTTTTTTTCCAGAGAAAAAAAGAGCTTTTCGGCCTGTCCAAAAAAGACAAAATTTGGAGAGAGGCATGGGGTTTCAGTTAGGGGCCATCACGGGGTGATAGGAATTTTTGAATCATCCAAAGTGGAGTTTAGAAAAGAAATGGGAAACAAATAGAGTTATTTTGTCAAGGGGAGTGACGGATATTGTGCTGTTGGGAACGGAAAAATGAACGGAAGTAGAGCGACAAAAGATGTTACGATGCTCTTAGCTAAAGACTAGGAAAAAAATTTCTTAAACAATGTCTCTTTTCAAGTCCTTACTTTCACACTCCTTTTCCTGTTGATAATGCTTCCTCTTTTCCCAAAACCTTTATAACTTTTCCCCTTCACTCCACAAGTAGTGATCAGACATTCCTACAGCTGCCGCTCTCAGCAATTCTAATCCCAAAAGTTTGTCTTTTCACTTTTCAATTAACATGCAATCCAGTAATGTCCGATACAATCTTTCCTACTTAATACAAGTTCTTGTGCATGCCCCCTCTTCTTAAACCAGGTTTTCCCAAAACGCTGATCCTTTTTTTTTCGGCAAAAAAAAACTCCATATCATTTCCTTTAAAGTACTGTATATCCCCCATTTTATCCCTCAAATGCCACATCACTCACCGCGCTTTCAAATCACCCATCACTATAACCGGTTTTTGTACATCAAAACCACTAACACACCTACTCAGCTGCTCAAAACACTTGCCTCTCATGATCTTCTTCCATGCCCAGGTGCATATGCCCCAATAATCACCCATTTCTCTCCATCAACTTTCAGTTCTACCTTTTGGGCAGATCATTAATTCATAGCACAATGTTAATCTTAACTACCCCAGGTTAAGGGTCTGTGTGTTTTGGGCTCTAATTTTAATATATCCTTGCAATTGTTTTTATTCATTCAGAATTTAATTTGCATGTATAATTTCCCCAGAAATCTGTCACCGCAAGGGGAAAGGAAAATGAAAAAAGAGAGAGGGTTGAGGGAAAAGACATACGTTTCCATTTTCTTTCGTGCTTTTACGTCCTGTTTGGTTTTGTTATATTGCTTTCCTTGCTCCCTGCTTTCTCCCAGACATTTGACACTTAGTATGACCAGCCATAAAGTTTGGAATGAATGACTGAGCTGCAGCAAAAACCCTTTTGAATTTTTAAAATTTAAAATGGGTGATCTGTACGTTGAGAACCCAAAAACCGAGAATGTTAAGTTCATAATAGAAAAGAAATGTTTAAACATTTTAATTTCCCCACAAGGTCATAATTTTTTAAGGCACAAAAACCCAATTCTGGGTTTAATTTGGTCCCCCGTCCTTGATAAAATGTGCCAACATCACACTAGAAAAAATTTTTTCCCCAAAGAGACTCGCCACATTTGTTTGTATATTTCTAGCTGAAGATTGTTTTGGGTTTCTTATTTACCATGACTTTGTATGGGTTCTGAACTACAGGAAAGTTTCTCTCAAGTTATTCCAAGTCGGCATATCTTTCTTGGAACTCATTCCTTCACTTGGAAATCTTGCTGTAGTACTTTCTATGCTGGTATTAAAATGGAACTTAAATGGATTCTGCTGGGATTTTAAGGGCGTTTGAATGTTGTAAGATTACCCTCTTTTTTAAGTTGCCTTTCAAAAAGCCATAACTTCACCTCGAAAGACGCGAATGCAGTATAATTTCTCGCGTCCGTGATTTTTTTTTTTGTGTTCAGGGAATTTAGTTTCTTAAAAGTTCCGCATGAAAAGTTAGTCTTAACCATTTATTACCTCTCATTTGTGGAAAATTATTCCCTTCTGTTCCATAAACATTTCCCTTTTGCACTGGGCGATTCATTAAATCGCTTCAGTACAGGGTCCCTCACTTTTATCGCGACCATCCCACTTTGGGGTAAACCCCTCCAACCGAAAGTTCTCATTTCCTCCAAGAAATAGTTGAGATCTCTGTAGTAAGACTTCGTCTTGTTGTATAAAATTCCGGGAAAACCGTGTAATGTTTCACTGCTTTCCCAAATTTTTCTCCCTGTGTAATGCAAAGCAAAATTATATGCTTAATGGTTGCGTCTCACAACTAGGAGTTTTCCTATAATTTTGTGGCCACGCCAGCTTTTCTACCCCCCATTTGCTGTGATGCAGTCCGGAGCGAGGCTCCAGTTCGTGCGTAAATGAACACGTAACTCGTCCTTTTGTTTAGTACATCTCGCGAAGATTCATACCCTTCTTCCTCCCCTTTTCTTTTGCGCCAGTTCCTCATATTCATCTGTTAATGCCTATGTTCATCCACAAAAGGGATGTCAGCTGCAACTTGGTTACGTCTCACATCTGTATCTAGGGTCATTTTACAGAAAGGAAAGCAGAAAAGAAGTTCACATTGTTTTGCAGTTGACTTTCTTGTGTTTTATGTTCACTGAGACGGCCCTAATCGAGGCCATCGCGTTAGCGCTTTCTGTCTGTCTGTCTGTCTGTCTGTTGTCTGTCTGTCTGTCTCTCTCTCTCTCTCTCTCTCTCTCTCTCTCTCTCTCTCTCTCTCTCTCTCTCTTTATATATATATATATATAAATTATATATATATCGTAGCCTGGGCTAGGTACCCAATCTTTTCTACCAATCACTATAGGTGGGATGAAAGCTGGGGTTGACTGTGGACTGACTACCGCGACCAGGAGTCGAACTACGCCTCGACGCTGGGCGGTCCGTGAATGCGCCATGGTCAGGAACGCTAACTGCTACACCATGGTGCTAGTTAATTCATTCTCTCTCTCTCTCTAACTGTATATTTAGGATGGTACATATGTTCTATAACTTGACATTTATCAGGCAAGTATCTCCTGAAGTCATTAATAAACACTCCTTGTAAAGTTCCCTTCGAAAATGGGCTTCGATGACACACATGTTTCATAGGCCATCCTGTAACTTGCCCATTACTATGGGATCATACCTTGAGGAACACTGTGAATATTAACGTTTGTGCTTACCCAATGATTGCTTCTGACCTTTAGCTTTGTCGTCCCGTATCTTGCCACTGTGTCTATCACTCTACAGAGCACAATGGTGTCATAATGCATCTGAGCGATGTCATCTGTGAGAACACCTAACTAGTGCATTAGGAGTCAACATTTCTTTAGATTCCATCTAATGCCAATAACAAAATAATGACAAGATTTCTCCATTTGTCTTGTACGACCAGACGCTATTCTTCCATTGTTCTTGGACGTGATAACATGATTGTAATCTTCTAGTTTGCGACGGAGTAATGCTCCATCTGTCGTGAATGACTGTGTGTGACCAGTACCCCTGGGTGACTGGCCAGACGAGAACAGAGGCTATCACAAATCTCACACACGTCTAATTCTGTGGTCATCCCTTACTCACAACACGGTCATGACACACGCGAGCCCTCACAACCACCACAAAAACCCATTTACAACTTGGATTGTTCCTTTCGTTGCTGGTGTTGGGGCTTATGCACTGTATTCCAGCAGACACCAGACGATGTCATTCACCTGGAGGAGGGACAACCTCCCACACACCCCCCACACCCACAACCCCCCACGACACACACGCACACACACACTACACACACGCCACTCAAAGGGGTAATAAAGTGTTTGGAGGGCGTTGCTCTGGCAGCATATACGAACTGGACTGAATTTACCAAACATTTTACCACCCAATTTTCTCTAAGGAATCAATAGATTCGACTAAGAATTATATTTTATCGGTATATCTAATTTTAAATCTTGACTTCAAGTGTTAACTTAGCTGTTCAAGGTGTAGCTAGGGCAGTCCCTTGGGCGAGGACGACATATAAGAAGGGTGACGAACCCGCAGTTTGAGTCCTCCCCAGTCTTTGACGATTAACACCTCATCGTTTTCTATGACGGTAGCACTCATCGTTTTCTATGACGATAGCATCTCGTCGTTTTCTGTGACGATAGCACCTCATTCGTTTTCTATGACGGTTAGCACCTCATCGTTTTTCTGTTGAGATAGCTCCTCATCGTGTATATATTATATATATATATATAATTTATATATATATATATATATATATATATAATTATATATATATTTATATATATATATTGTGTTAGGCATCATTTTATCGACCAATCCCTTGGGATGGTTATGAACAGCAGGGTTGACTGTGGACCAACTAACATGACCAGGATTCGAACCTATGCAATCGACCCTGGGCGGCCCTACCGTGAATGCGTGTCGGTCAGAATCTTAACCGACACACCATTTTCTCTGTGTTCTTGTGTGTGTGTGTGTTGTGTGTGTGTGTGTGTGTATGTGTGCGTGTTTGTGAGTGTGGTTGTGTGTGTGTGGGGTGTGTGTACATGAGAATTAAGACACCGAAAATACATACTAGGTCAAGAAACGGGGCAACCCGAGTGGAAAAGAACATATAGTGAGAACACAGACTCACATATACGAACCCCAACACATAGGTGAAAATTCAAGACTCAGTCCCCTTCCTGGTAGACATAAAAGGCTTCAGAAATAAATGAAGGATCATATATGAATTTCCACACACACACACACACACACACACACACCACATGGTTTCCAATTATATCAAGAATGGACTGGGAACTGCAGCGGGATGCAGATGACCAAAAAGCTAAGAAGGCAATGTCCTGTTGAGGGCAAAATATAGGATGAGTCTATGAAGGGAAATTTAAATGGAAATAGCAACGAGGCGAAGAGAAAAAGAAAATGGCTTGGCTAGGAAGACACAAAGGCTGTGTATTGCCTTCTGATCTCGGTGGATATTTAATTGGATTTTTGTTATCCTTGTGCTGAAGGCCAATGAAGAACGTTTAATACATCTCAAATACATCGACCATGTCTAGCCTTGCGCTTTGTTGACATATTGGCGTCATTTTGACTGGAGTCTCCGGCAACTCTGGGGTCAAAGACACAACACACAAGGACATAACGTATTTGAGGGTCCAAAGAGCAACACATAAGACATTAAACATATTTGAGGTCAAAGACGCAACACACAAGACATAACGTATTTGAGGGTCAAAGACGCAACACACAAGACATAAAGTATTTGAGGTCAAAGACGCAACACACAAGACGAAAAAGTATTTGGGGTCAAAGACGCAACACACAAGACATAAAGTATTTGAGGGTCAAAGACGCAACCACACAAGACGTAAAGTTTTTTGAGGGTCAAAGACGCAAACACAAAAGACGTAAAGTATTTGAGGGTCAAAGACGAAAACACAAGACATAAAGATTTTTGAGGGTCAAAGACGCAACACATAAGACATAACGTATTTGAGGGTCAAAGACGCAACACACAAGACGTAAAGTATTTGAGGGTCAAAGACGCAACACACAAGACATAACGTATTTGAGGGTCAAAGACACAACACACAAGACATAAAGTATTTGAGGGTCAAAGACGCAACACAAAGGACAACGTATTTGAGGGTCAAAGACGCAACACACAAGACATAACGTATTTGAGGGTCAAAGACGCAACACACAAGACATAAAGTATTTGAGGGTCAAAGACGCAACACATAAGACAACGTATTTGAGGGTCAAAGACGCAACACATAAGACAACGTATTTGAGGGTCAAAGACACAACACATAAGATATAACGTATATCCTCAGGTCGAACTGGCTAATGTTCTCTTGTGACTTAGTGAAGGTGATCGCACTATACAACATGTACAACGAATGTCGGTATTCCTGCATTACGTTGTGTTATAGAAATGTGTGTGTGTGGATATGTACATCTCTTGTCTTGCCTTCCTCAATGTACAGTGGGTAGTACATGCGAGTGATCTAGCATTGCAGTTATAGAGCGTTCTACATGTAGACGCATGTCCTTTGCCATGCGCCATTGTGGATCTATAGAGCGTTCTACATGGAGACGCATGTCCTTTGCCATGCGCCATTGTGGATCTATAGAGCGTTCTACATGGAGACGCATGTCCTTTGCCATGCGCCATTGGGGATTATAGAGCGTTCTATAGTAAGACGCATGTCCTTTGCCTTGCGCCATTGTGGATCTATAGAGCGTTCTACATGGAGACGCATGTCCTTTGCCATGCGCCATTGGGGATTATAGAGCGTTCTACAGTAAGACGCATGTCCTTTACCATGCGCCATTGTGGAACTATAGAGCAATCTATATGGAGGCGAATGTCCTTTGCCATGCGCCATTGTGGAACTCTTCGGAGGTTCAACGCATTGCAGGGTTCAAACCACATGTCCATTACCGTGCGAATGTACCTCAAACGCATTCATTTGGTGCTCTTTTCCCTCTCTGTGGCAGACGCATGCGCATAGCCCCGGCTTTCCCCCATGATATATCAGCCGGCGTTTCTTTGCTGCGCTCCATGCTGAACGACAGGGATTCAAGCGCATTTAAGAGAAGAGATAGAGATAGATAGATAGATAGATAGATAGATGGTAGATAGATAGACAGATGATGGATAGGTAGATAGATAGATAGATAGATGATAGATAGATAGGCAGATGATAGATAGGTAGATAGATATATGAAAACAGATAATTGATATATAGGCAGACAGAAAGATAGACAGATAGATAGACGGATAGATAGATAGATAGAGAGAGAGAGAGAGGAGAGAAAAGAGAGAGAGAAGAGAGAGTCGAAGATGAGAGGGATGAGAGAGAGAGAGAAGAGAGAGGAGAGAGAGAGTTAGAGCAAGGACGCATATTCAGATTAATCACCATGAGGTTTCCCCAGCGTCAACACATTGTGGAGATAATTCATTTATCTTCACGTTTAATTAGGGACAGGTAAACCAACATTTCTTTTTAGGTAAACAATACCATACACTGCGAGGGAGTCTATTTACCTATATATGATATACACAAAGACGCTTGTAAATCAACCATACACAGAATTTCTTACCATATTCTATAAATCTTTTGTATATATATTATGTATTTAAATATATATAAAATATATATATATATATATATATATATAATATATTTTATATATATAATATTAATATTATATTTTATAAAATTATATATATATATATATATATATTTCTTTTTTTTTTTTTTTTTTTGCTTTGTCGCTGTCTCCCGCGTTTGCGAGGTAGCGCAAGGAAACAGACGAAAGAAATAGCCCAACCCACCCCCATACACATGTATATACATACACGTCCACACACGCAAATATACATACCCACACAGCTTTCCATGGTTTACCCCAGACGCCCCCCATGCTTGATTCAATCCACTGACAAGCACGTCAACCCCCGGTTTAAACCCCATCGCTCCAATTCACTCTATTCCTTGCCCTCTTTTCACCTCCTGCATGTTCAGCCCCGATCACACAAATCTTTTTCACTCCATCTTTCCACCTCCAATTTGGTCTCCCACTTCTCCTCGTTCCTCCACCTCCGACACATATATCCTCTTGGTCAATCTTTCCTCACTCATTCTCTCCATGTGCCCAACCATTTCAAAAACACTCTTCTGCGCTCTTCAACCCCGCTCTTTTTATTTCCACACATCTCTCTTACCCTTGCGTTACTTACTCGATCAAACCCCCTCACACCACACATTGTCCTCAAACATCTCATTTCCAGCACATCCATCCTCCTGCGCAAAACTCTATCCATAGCCCACGCCTCGCAACCATACAACATTGTTGGAACCTCTATTCCTTCAAACATACCCATTTTTGCTTTCCGAGATAATGTTCTCGACTTCCCCACATTCTTCAAGGCTCCAGGGTTTTTCGCCCCCTCCCCCACCCTATGATCCAGTCCGCTTCCATGGGGTTTCCCTCCCCTGCCAGATCCACTCCCAGATATCTAAAACACTCTACTCTCCAGTTTTTCTCCATTCAAACTTACCTCCCAATTGACTTGACCTCAACCCTACTGTACCTACATTACCTTGCTCTTATTCACATTTACTCTTAACTTTCTTTTTTCACACACTTTACCAAACCCCAGTCACCAGCTTCTGCAGTTTCTCACATGAATCAGCACCAGCGCTGTAATCATCAGCGAACAACAACTGACTCACTTCCCAAGCTCTCTCATCCCCAACAGACTTCATACTTGCCCCTCTTTCCAAAACTCTTGCATTCACCTCCCTAACAACCCCATCCATAAACAAATTAAACAACCATGGAGACATCACACCCCTGCCGCAAACCTACATTCACTGAGAACCAATCACTTTCCTCTCTTCCTACACGTACACATGCCTTACATCCTCAAAAAAACTTTTCACTGCTTCTAACAACTTGCCTCCTACACCATATATTCTTAATACCTTCCACAAGCATCTCTATCAACTCTATCATATGCCTTCTCCAGATCCATAAATGATACATACAAATCCATTTGCTTTCTTAAGTATTTCTCACATACATTTTCAAAGCAAACAATTGATCCACACATCCTCTACCACTTCTGAAACCACACTGCTCTTCCCCAATCTGATGCTCTGTACATGCCTTCACCCTCTAAATTTCATACCCCCCATATAATTTTTTTATTATATATATATAATATATAATATATAATTATATATTATAATAATATATATATATATTATATATATATATATATATTGGAAAGGCTCACAATTTTGCGCTGATGAAGATATTCCTATGAGTCCACGGGGAAAATGAAACACGAAAAGTTCCAAGTGCACTTTGTTGTAATAATCACATCATCAGGGGAGACAAAAGAGAGAAAATATAACAGTCAATTGATATACATCGAAGAGACGAAGCTAGGACGTATTTGGTAAACAAGTTTACCAAATAGCGTCCTAGACATTAATCGACCCTGTCGACCCATTTAGATATCTATCGACTTCCATTCGACCCCTAGACATCTATCGACCCTGTCGTTCCCCCTAGACATGGATCGACCCCAGTCGAACCCACTAGATATCTATCGACTTCCATTCGACTCCTTAGACATCTATCGGGCTCCAGTTGACCCCTAGACCT
>NW_027264577.1:0-2500 GCF_036320965.1 Panulirus ornatus | reverse complement strand
TGTTCGCTGATGAACAACGCTGGTAGCTGACTCATGTAAGAACTGCAGAAGTGGTGACTGAGCTTGGTAAAGTGTGTGAAAGAAGAAAGTTAAGAGTAAATGTGAATAGAGCAAGGTTATTCGGTACAGTAGGGTTGAGGATCAAGTCATTTGGGAGGTAAAGTTTGAATGGAGGAAAACTGGAGGAAGTAAAGTGTTTTAGATATCTGGAACCGTGGAAGCGGAAATGAATCATAGGGTGGGGGAGGGGGCGAAAATCTGGGAGCCTTGAAGAATGTTTGGAAGTCGAGAACATATCTCGGAAAGCAAAAATGGGTATGTTTGAAGGAATAGTGGTTCCAACAATGTTGTATGGTTGCGAGGCGTGGGTTATGGATAGAGTTGTGCGCAGTGAGGGTGGATGTGCTGGAAATGAGATGTTTGAGGACAGTATGTGGTGTGAGGCGGTTTGATCGAGTAAGTAATGTAAGGGTGAGAGAGATGTGTGGAAATAAAAAGAGTGTGGTTGAGAGAGCAGAAGAGGGTGTTTTGAAATGGTTTGGTCACATGGAGAGAATGAGTGAGGAAAGATTGAGCAAGAGGATATATGTGTCGGAGGTGGAGGGAACGAGGAGAAGTGGGAGACCAAATTTTTAGGTGGAAAGATGGAGTGAAAAAGATTTTGTGTGATCGGGGCCTGAACATGCAGGAGGGTGAAAGGCGTGCAGGAATAGAGTGAATTGAAACGATGCGGTATACCAGGGTCGACGTGCTGTGAATGATTGAACCAGGGCATGTGAAGCGTCTGGGGTAAACCATGGAAAGTTGTGTGGACCTGGATTGGAAAGGGAGCTGTGGTTTCGGTGCATTATTACATGACAGCTTAGAGACTGAGTGTGAACGAATGTGGCCTTTTGTGTCTTTTCCTAGCGCTATCTCGCACATATGAGGGGGAGGGGGGTGTTTATTCCATGTGTGGCGAGGTGGCGATGGGAACAGATAAGGGCAGACAATATGAATTATGTACATCTGTATATATGTATATGTCTTTGTGTGTATATATATATGTGTACTTGTGATGTATAGGTATGTATATTTGCGTGTGTGGAGTGTATGTATATACATGTGTATGTGGGTGGGTTGGGTATTCTTTCGTCTGTTTCCTTGCGCTACCTCGCTAAACACGGGAGACAGCGACTAAATCAAATAAATGAATAAATATAATGGGTTTTTTTCATATATTCGCCATTTCCCACGTCAGCAAGGTAGCGTTAAGAACAGAGGAGGACTGAGCCATTGAGGGAAATCCCTTTTTGGCCCCCTTCTCTGTTCCTTCTTCTGGAAAATGGGAAAACGAGATTCGAACCCATATGCTCATGGTTAGGGACGCTAACTACTACACACAAGGGTTCCCTTACCCCATAGTTTACGCATCTTATATCTATGGTGGTCGCTATCTATCGCGCTTTCACATATGACTTGCCCCACATTATTAGGAGGTTTCTTATCTATTTTCTCCCTACGCATCTGAGTTCAACTGTTGCCACATCTACAGTGAATCTTCGCGAATATTCGAACGAGCGATCGGTGCTAATTCTTGTACGTCAGAGTTAGAGGTGGTGCAGATTGGTGACGTCAGAGTCAGAGGACGCTGTGGATTAGTGACGTCGAGTCAGGGGACGCTGGTATTGCTGACGTCAAAGTCAGGGGACGCTCCGTATTGCTGACGTCAGAGTCAAAGAACGCTGCGTATTGGTGACGTCAGAGTCAGGGGACGCTGCGTATTGCTGACGTCAAAGTCAGGGGACGCTGCGTAGTGCTGACGTCAAAGTCAGGGGACGCTGCGTATTGCTGACGTCAGAGTCAGGGGACGCTGCGTATTGCTGACGTCAAAGTCAGGGGACGCTGCGTATTGCTGACGTCAAAGTCAGGGGGGACGCTGCGTATTTCTGACGTCAGAGAGAGGTATTGTCTTGCCATTGGTTGCCTACGTGGCCGTCATTCATTCGAAATATTCGTTGTTATGTTTGATCATCCACTCCGACTCTCCCGTGCAATGAAAAATCATCTATTTGATGTAACGTTTAGAAAATAAAAAAGAAAGAAAAAGAGAAGTTTATCGTTCATTTCAGCTGTGATCTTGTAAAATACTCATCTATGTTGTATGAAGGGGGGGGGGGCCCACCTGGGGTTACGGCCCTTTGTATGTTCTTTCCTTGTATAGTGTGTTGTGTGTTTGTGTGTGTGTGTGTTGTGTGTGTGTATTTTGTATGTGGTTGTGTTGTGTGTGTGTTTTTATGTATGTGTGTGTGCATGTGTGTGTATGTGTGTGTGTGTGTTTTGTGTATGCCTGTGTGTGCGTCTGTGTGTTTATGTGTGGTGTGTATGTGTGTATGTGTGTGTGTGTGTATGCCCGTTTTGTGTGTGTGTATATATGTGTGTGTGTGTATGTGATGTGTGTGTGTGTGTGTTTGTGTGTGTTGTGTGTATGTGTATGCCTGTGTGTGTGTCTGTGTGTGTG
>NW_027264576.1:0-18399 GCF_036320965.1 Panulirus ornatus | reverse complement strand
TTCCAACACATCCAACCTCCTCCTCTATAGCCCACGCCTCACAGTGACATAATATTGTTGGAACCACTATTCCTTCAAACACCCATTTTTCCTTTCCGAGATAATGTTCTCACCTTCCAGACATTCTTCAAAGCTCCCAGAACCTTCGCCCCCTCCCCCACCCTATGACTCACTTCCGCTTCCATGTTCCATCCGCTGCCAAATCCACTCCCAGATATCTAAAACACTTCACTTCCTCCAGTTTTTCTCCATTCGAACTTACCTCCCATTTGACTTGTCATTCTACCCTACTGTACCTAATAACCTTGCTCTTATTCACATTTACTCTCAGCTTTCTTCTTTCACACACTTTACCAAACTCAGTCACCAGCTTCTACAGTTTCTCACATGAATCAGCCACCAGTGCTGTAACACCAGTGAACAATAACTGACTCACTTCCCAAGCCCTCTCATCCATAACAGACTGCATACTTCCCCCTCTCTCCAAAATTCTTGCATTCACCTCCCTAACAACCCCATCCATAAACAAATTAAACAACCATGGAGACATCGTGCACCTCTGCCGCAAACCGACATTCACTGGGAAACAATCGCTTTCCTCTCTTCCTACTGGTACACATGCCTTACATCCTCAATAAAAACTTTTCCTTGCTTCTAACAACTTGCCTCCCATACCATATACTCTTAATACTTTCCACAGAGCATCTCTATCATATACCTTCTCCAGATCCATAAATGCCACATACATATACACATTTTTTTTTCATACTATTCGCCATTTCCCACGTTAGCGAGGTAGCATTAAGAACAGAGGACTGGGCCTTTGAGGGAACATCCTTACCTGGCCTCCTTCTCTGTTCCCTCTTCTAGAAAAAAAAAAAAAAATGAAAGGGGAGGATTTCCAGCCCCACGCTCCCTGCCCTTTTAGTCGCCTTCTACGACACGCAGGGAATACATGGGAAGTATATATATAAACATTTGTACACACACATATACATTTCAATGTACAAATACATATACATACACAGACATATGCAGATATACACATGTACATATTCATACTTGCTGCCTTCACCCATTCCTGTCATCACCCCACCACATATGAAACAGTACCTCCCCCCTTCCAGCGAGGTAGCATTAGGAAAAGACAAAAAAAGACCACATTCACTCACACTATGTCTCTATCTGTCATGTGTAATGCACCCAAACGACAGCTCCCTTTCCACATCCAGGCCCCACAAACCTTTCCATGGTTTATCCCAGACACTTCACATGCCCTGGTTCAATCCACACACAGCATGTTGACCCCAGTATACCATATCATTCTAATTCACTCTCTCCTTGCACACCTTTCACCCTCCAGTATGTTCAGGCCCCGATCGCTCAAAATCTTTTTCACTCATCCTGCTACCTCCAGTTTTGTTCCCCACATCTTTCCTCCACCTCTGACACATATATCCTCTTTGTCAATCTTTCCTCACTCATTCTCTCCATGTGTCCAAACCATTTCAACACACGTTCTTCAGCTTTCTCAACCACACTCTTTCCATTACCACATATCTCTCTTACCCTTTCATTACTTAATCAAAACACATCACACCACATATTGTCATCAAACATTTCATTTCCAATACATCCACCCTCTTCCTCACAACCCTATATATAGCCCATGCCTCACAACCATATAACATTTTTGGAACCACTGTTCCTTCAAACATACCCATTTTTGCTCTCTGAGATAATGTTCTCGCCTTCCACACATTCTTCAACACCCCCAGAACCTACGGCACCTCCCCCACCCGGTGTCTCAACTTCTGCTTTCATGGTTCCATTCGCTGCCATGTCCATTCACAGATATTAAAAACACTTCACTTCCTCCAATTTTTCTCCATTCAAACTTACATCCCAATTAACTTCCGCCTCTCAACCCTACTGAATTTAATAACCTTGCTCTTATTCACATTTACTCTCAACTGTCTCCTTTCACACACTTTTCCAAACTCAGTCACCAACTTCTGCAGTTTCTCACATGAATTAGCCAGTTGAGCTGTATCATTGACAAACAAAACCTGAATCACTTCCCCAACAGGCTGCATACTCGCCCCTCCCTCCAAAACTCTTGCATTTACCTCCCTATCCATCCCATCCAAAAACAAATTAAACAACCATAGGGACATCACATACCCTTGCCGCAAACCCAACATTCACTGGGAACCAATCACTCTCCTCTCTTCTTACTCGTACACATCTTACATCCTTGGTAAAAACTTTTCACTGCTTCTAGTAACTTACCTCCTATACCATATACTCTTAAACCCTTCCACAAATCATCTCTATTAACCCTATCATATGCCTTCACCATGTGAAACATGTGAACGAATGTGGCCTTTTTTTCCTGTTTTCCTTGGTGCTACCTTGCTGAAGCAAGGGGTAGTGATGCTGTTTCATATGAGGCAGGGTAATGCCAGGAATGGATGAAGGCAAGCAAATGTGAATGTGTATATGAAGAAGGCAAGCAAATGTGAATGTGTATATGTGTATGTGCGTGTATATATTGATATGTATATGTATGAGTGTATGGGCGTTTATGTATATATATGTGTGTGTGTGTGTGAGTGGATGGGCCATTCTTCGTCTGTTTTCTGGTGCTGCCTCGCTGACACAGGAAACAGCGATTAAGTATAATAAATAAATAATCTTTTTCATATTCACTGTCTCCCACATTAGCAACTTAGTACCAGAAACATATGAAGTCAAAGGTCCCATTTGTTCATCTCCATCCTTTAGCTGTCAAGTGTGCACTGAAACCACAACCCCTAACCACTAATAGACCCTATGGACTTTTCTATAGTTTCACCTGGCTGCTTCTTTGCCTTGGTTCAGTCCATTGGTCTCTTCCTGTATAACACATCACTCCAATTCTCTCTATCCCATGTATACCTTTCAACCTTAAGCATGCTCAACCCATAGCCAATAAAAACCTTTTTCACTCCATCCATCCATCCATCTCCAACTTGGTCTCGTAACACATATCTCCTATGTCAACCTCTCCGCACTCATGCCCTACATAAGACCAAACCATTTCAGCATGCCCTTTTCAGCTCTCTTAACTAACCTTTACTTATTATCACACCTCTCTCTCACCCTATTATCAGTCAGGCAATTAACACTCCTCACACCACATATTGTCCTCAAACATTTCATTTCCAACACATTCTCCATCTTCCATACACTTTTATCTGTTGTGCATACCTCACATCCATTTATCATCACTGGGACTAACATACCTTCAAACATGCCTATTTATGCCCTCAATCTTTTTTAACATAACATGGTCAAGTTTTCTCAAAGATGAGACAAATCATAATTAATTTATTTGAATTCCACTCCATTTTCCTCATACAAAGAGTATTGACAGGAATGTACAACAAACCACACAAAGAAAACTCATCTTCCTTTACATAGTTCACAGCTGAAAAAAATTTCCACTTGCTTCATTACATAATAATTAAGGAACTGAACAGTGATGACCACAACTAATGTTCCCTCCTTTTAAACTCCACTGTGCAAATAAGTTCAACAGTCTTCTAATCTCTCCTTTTAGAATCAGCTGTGCGAGACATTTCATCTATCTTTTGAGTTAGAAGAGCAGCATTCTGGTCCACCCACTTCAGCGTGTCCATATGAGCTGACAGAACACGAGCAACAGTATTTACTGGATCAGATGCTTGGGATCCCATGTTATTTGTGTTCAAGTGTTCAATAATTTTGCACAAGTCATCTGTCATCTGACGTAGCTGAGCATCAAGACTCTGAAAATAAAAATGCTATTAGTAACTTAAAAAAGGCCATACTACAAAAAATTTAAACGTTTGAGTTCCATGTTTTTTTCATAAAAATGCAAGATTATCTATGTGTTGTCTACCCTTAGTTTCATCATGGTCTTTAGATCTAACAATCTTGATCTTAGTAGTCCAAACTACCAATTGATTCCACAAGCTGACATTCCAATTTAAAAACTCTTTCATTTTCAAGCATTATGCATATCACCAAACACTTCATCAACCTTCACATCTAAGAGCTTTCCACCCCTTCCAGAAATTTTCTCAAAACCTTTTACACTATCCTTCCAATGTTTTCCATCTGCTTCGTATTCATACATCATCATCCATGTGCTGCTCGATTTTTAAACCACTACACTCAACTACAAGCTAAACCCTAAAACCACTGGGTTGATATTGGGCAATAAAGCAGCCAAGGTAAACGACAAAACAGTTTAAGGGGATTGGCTGTGGATGGTACACTCTGGCTTCAGCCCATTAGACATCACAGACTTTTAGGACTGGATACACTCTAAAGAGGCCACTGTTTGTTCCTGACACTTCCTTCAATAGCGCCAGAAAAGCAATTAGGTATGTACCACCAAAAAAGTGGGGAAATAATGTTGGAAGAACAAACATGAACTCATCTGAAATAATTGCACAAGATCTTTGTCCCCTATGAAACACGTCAAATATATACATAACAAAATGGGTTACTTAATTTAAACCGTGAAACAGTCTGTGGGGATTATGAAGGCCAACTGAACTTTAGATGTGTCCCAATGAAGCCAATGTTTGTTTCTGGCAGTACCTCAATAGAACACGGAAAGCAATTAGGCATAAAAAACGTAGGAACAAATACAAATCATGCTAAACTAATTCCACAAGACTTTCATCCCTATCCCTGGGGATAGGGGAGAAAGAATACTTCCCACACATTCCTCACGTGTCATAGAAGGCAACTAAAGGGGACAGGAGCGGGGGACTGCAAACCCTCCCCTCCTTGTACTTTAACTTTCTAAAAGGGGAAACAGAAGAAGGAGTCACGCGGGGAGTGCTCATCCTCCTTGAAGGCTCAGATTGGGGTGTCTAAATGTGTGTGGATGTAACCAAGATGAGAAAAAAGAAGAGATAGGTAGTATGTTTGAGGAAAGGAACCTGGATGTTTTGGCTCTGAGTGAAACGAAGCTCAAGGGTAAAGGGGAAGGGTGGTCTAGGAATGTCTTGGGGGTAAAGTCAGGGGTTAGTGAGAGGACAAGAGCAAGGGAAGGAGTAGCACTACTCCTGAAACAGGAGTGGTGGGAGTATGTGATAGAGTGTAACAAAGTAAACTCTAGATTGACATGGGTAAAATTGAAAGTGGATGGAGAGAGATGGGTGATTATTGGTGCATATGCACCTGGGAATGAGAAGAAAGATCATGAGAGGCAAGTGTTTTGGGAGCAGCTGAATGAGTGTGTTAGTGGTTTTGATGCATGAGACCGGGTTATAGTGATAGGTGATTTGAATGCAAAGGTGAGTAATGTGGCAGTTGAGGGAATAATTGGTATACATGAGGTGTTCAGTGTTGTAAATGGAAATGGTGAAGAGCTTGTAGATTTATGTGCTGAAAAAGGAATGGTGATTGGGAATACCTGGTTTAAAAAGAGAGATATACATAAGTACACGTATGTAAGTAGGAGAGATGGCTAGACAGCGTTATTGGATTATGTGTTAATTGATAAGCACGCGAAAGAGAGACTTTTGGATGTTAATGTGCTGAGAGGTGCAACTGGAGAGATATCTGATCATTATCTTGTGGAGGCGATTTGTAGAGGTTTTCAGAAAAGAAGAGAGAATGTTGGGGTGAAGAGAGTGGTGAGAGTAAGCGAGCTTGGGAAGGAGACTTGTGTGAGGAAGTACCAGGAGAGACTGAGCACAGAATGGAAAAAGGCGAGAACAAAGGAAGTAAGGGGAGTGGGGGAGGAATGGGATGTATTTAGGGAAGCAGTGATGGCTTCCACAAAAGATGCTTGTGGCAAGAGAAGCGTGGGAGGTAGGCAGATTAGAAAGGGTAGTGAGTGGTGGGATGAAGAAGTAAGATTATTAGTGAAAGAGAAGAGAGAGGCAGGAAGTCAAGAGAAAGGTGCAAGAGGTGAAAAAGAGAGCAAATGAGAGTTGGGGTGAGAGAGTATCATTAAATTTTAGGGAGAATAAAAAGATGGTTTGGAAGGAGGTAAATAAAAAGCATAAGACAAGGGAACAAATGGGAACTTCAGTGAAGGGGGCAAATGGGGAGGTGATAAGAAGTAGTGGGATATGAGAAGGAGATGGAGTGAGTATTTTGAAGGTTTGTTGAATGTGCTTGATGATAGAGTGGCAGATATAGGGTGTTTTGGTCAAGGTGGTGTGCAAAGTGAGAAGGTTAGGGAGGATGATTTGGTAAACAGAGAAGAGGAAGTAAAAGCTTTGCGGAAGATGAAAGCCGGCAAGGCAGCGGGTTTGGATGGCATTGCAGTGGAATTTATTAAAAAAGGGGGTGACTGTATTGTTGACTGGTTGGTAAGGTTATTTAATGTATGTATGTATGACAACGGTAACCTCCAGAAGACCGATTTCGACGATGAAGGCCTGCACTGTGGCTGAGAGATTGACTTGAGGAGGCAGAAGTGATATTGTGACAGTGATTGTGTCAGCGTCGCGTCGCCTCGCCGCAGTGTATCGAGACAGACTTCCCCAGAACTTTTAAAGGGGAAGTAAATGTTTATAGTTGTGTTAATGGAGTGATAGTTTTTCATGCATGATGTTTTTGACAAGAAAATAGTGAAGTTGGAGAAAAATGTAGCTTAGACATTGAAGCTTATTGACACAGTGGTGAAATTGATGAGAACTGCTATTGACGTTTGTGTGAATAAATTGTACATTTCCTTTTCCATAGCCAGAGGTTGTACCATTATGTGACATTCATTTTTTTTCATTCATTTCAAGCTAAAAGTTTGTTTTCTAAATTGTTTCTTACATTTTTCATATGTATATATATGTATGTGTGTGTGTGTGTGTGTGTATGTGCATATGTGTGTGTGTGTGTGTGTGTGTGTGTATATGTGTATATATATGTATATTATCCCTGGGGATAGGGGTGAAAGAATACTTCCCACGTATTCCTCGCGTGTCGTAGAAAGCGACTAGAGGGGACGGGAGCGGGGGGCCGGAAATCCTCCCCTCCTTGTATTAACTTTCTAAAATGGGAAACAGAAGAAGGAGTCACGCGGGGAGTGATCATCCTCCTCGAAGGCTCAGAGTGGGGTGCCTAAATGTGTGTGGATGTAACCAAGATGTGAAAAAAGGAGAGATAGGTAGTATGTTTGAGGAAAGGAACCTGGATGTTTTGGCTCTGAGTGAAACGAAGCTCAAGGGTAAAGGGGAAGAGTGGTTTGGAAATGTCTGGGGAGTGAAGTCAGGGGTTAGTGAGAGGACAAGAGCAAGGGAAGGAGTAGCAATACTCCTGAAACAGGAGTTGTGGGAGTATGTGATAGAATGTAAGAAAGTAAATTCTCGATTAATATGGGTAAAATTGAAAGTTGATGGAGAGAGGTGGGTGATTATTGGTGCATATGCACCTGGGCATGAGAAGAAAGATCATGAGAGGCAAGTGTTTTGGGAGCAGCTAAATGAGTGTGTTAGCGGTTTTGATGCACGAGACCGGGTTATAGTGATGGGTGATTTGAATGCAAAGGTGAGTAATGTGGCAGTTGAGGGAATAATTGGTACGCATGGGGTGTTCAGTGTTGTAAATGGAAATGGTGAAGAGCTTGTAGATTTATGTGCTGAAAAAGGACTGATGATTGGGAATACCTGGTTTAAAAAGCGAGATATACATAAGTATACTTATGTAAGTAGGAGAGATGGCCAGAGAGCGTTATTGGATTACGTGTTAATTGACAGGCGTGCGAAAGAGAGACTTTTGGATGTTAATGTGCTGAGAGGTGCAACTGGAGGGATGTCTGATCATTATCTTGTGGAGGCTAAGGTGAAGATTAGTATGGGTTTTCAGAAAAGAGGAGTGAATGTTGGGGTGAAGAAGGTGGTGAGAGTAAGTGAGCTTGGGAAGGAGACCTGTGTGGGGAAGTACCAGGAGAGACTGTGTACAGAATGGAAAAAGGTGAGAACAATGGAAGTAAGGGGAGTGGGGGAGGAATGGGATGTATTTAGGGAATCAGTGATGGATTGCGCAAAAGATGCTTGTGGCATGAGAAGAGTGGGAGGTGGGCTGTTTAGAAAGGGTAGTGAGTGGTGGGATGAAGAAGTAAGAGTATTAGTGAAAGAGAAGAGAGAGGCATTTGGACGATTTTTGCAGGGAAAAAATGCAATTGAGTGGGAGAAGTATAAAAGAAAGAGACAGGAGGTCAAGAGAAAGGTGCAAGAGGTGAAAAAAAAGGGCAAATGAGAGTTGGGGTGAGAGACTATCAGTAAATTTTAGGGAGAATAAAAAGATGTTCTGGAAGGAGGTAAATAGGGTGCGTAAGACAAGGGAGCAAATGGGAACTTCAGTGAAGGGCGTAAATGGGGAGGTGATAACAAGTAGCGGTGATGTGAGAAGGAGATGGAATGAGTATTTTGAAGGTTTGTTGAATGTGTCTGATGACAGAGTGGCAGATATAGGGTGTTTTGGTCGAGGTGGTGTGCAAAGTGAGAGGGTTAGGGAAAATGATTTGGTAAACAGAGAAGAGGTAGTAAAAGCTTTGCGGAAGATGAAAGCCGGCAAGGCAGCAGGTTTGGATGGTATTGCAGTGGAATTTATTAAGAAAGGGGGTGACTGTATTGTTGACTGGTTGGTAAGGTTATTTAATGTATGTATGACTCATGGTGAGGTGCCTGAGGATTGGCGGAATGCGTGCATAGTGCCATTGTACAAAGGCAAAGGGGATAAGAGTGAGTGCTCAAATTACAGAGGTATAAGTTTGTTGAGTATTCCTGGTAAATTATATGGGAGGGTATTGATTGAGAGGGTGAAGGCATGTACAGAGCATCAGATTGGGGAAGAGCAGTGCGGTTTCAGAAGTGGTAGAGGATGTGTGGATCAGGTGTTTGCTTTGAAGAATGTATGTGAGAAATACTTAGAAAAGCAAATGGATTTGTATGTAGCATTTATGGATCTGGAGAAGGCATATGATAGAGTTGATAGAGATGCTCTGTGGAAGGTATTAAGAATATATGGTGTGGGAGGCAAGTTGTTAGAAGCAGTGAAAAGTTTTTATCGAGGATGTAAGGCATGTGTACGTGTAGGAAGAGAGGAAAGTGATTGGTTCTCAGTGAATGTAGGTTTGCGGCAGGGGTGTGTGATGTCTCCATGGTTGTTTAATTTGTTTATGGATGGGGTTGTAAGGGAGGTAAATGCAAGAGTCCTGGAAAGAGGGGCAAGTATGAAGTCTGTTGGGGATGAGAGAGCTTGGGAAGTGAGTCAGTTGTTGTTCGCTGATGATACAGCGCTGGTGGCTGATTCATGTGAGAAACTGCAGAAGCTGGTGACTGAGTTTGGTAAAGTGTGTGGAAGAAGAAAGTTGAGAGTAAATGTGAATAAGAGCAAGGTTATTAGGTACAGTAGGGGTGAGGGTCAAGTCAATTGGGAGGTGAGTTTGAATGGAGAAAAACTGGAGGAAGTGAAGTGTTTTAGATATCTGGGAGTGGATCTGTCAGCGGATGGAACCATGGAAGCGGAAGTGGATCATAGGGTGGGGGAGGGGGCGAAAATTTTGGGAGCCTTGAAAAATGTGTGGAAGTCGAGAACATTATCTCGGAAAGCAAAAATGGTTATGTTTGAGGGAATAGTGGTTCCAACAATGTTGTATGGTTGCGAGGCGTGGGCTATGGATAGAGATGTGCGCAGGAGGATGGATGTGCTGGAAATGAGATGTTTGAGGACAATGTGTGGTGTGAGGTGGTTTGATCGAGTAAGTAACGTAAGGGTAAGAGAGATGTGTGGAAATAAAAAGAGCGTGGTTGAGAGAGCAGAAGAGGGTGTTTTGAAATGGTTTGGGCACATGGAGAGAATGAGTGAGGAGAGATTGACCAAGAGGATATATGTGTCGGAGGTGGAGGGAACGAGGAGAAGAGGGAGACCAAATTGGAGGTGGAAAGATGGAGTGAAAAAGATTTTGTGTGATCGGGGCCTGAACATGCAGGAGGGTGAAAGGAGGGCAAGAAATAGAGTGAATTGGAGTCATGTGGTATACAGGGGTTGACGTGCTGTCAGTGGATGGAAGCAAGGCATGTGAAGCGTCTGGGGTAAACCATGGAAAGCTGTGTAGGTATGTATATTTGCGTGTGTGGACGTGTGTATGTACATGTGTATGGGGGGGGGGGGTTGGGCCATTTCTTTCGTCTGTTTCCTTGCGCTACCTCGCAAACGCGGGAGACAGCGACAAAGTATAAAAAAAAAAAAAAAAAAAAAAAAAAGATTCATGGTGAGGTGCCTAAGGATTGGCAGAACGCTTGCATAGTGCCATTGTACAAAGGCAAAGGGGACAAAGGTGAGTGCTCAAATTACAGAGGTATAAGTTCGTTGAGTATTCCTGGGAAATTATATGGGAGGGTATTGATTGAGAGGGTGAAGGCATGTACAGAGCATCAGATTGGGGAAGAGCAGTGTGGTTTCCGAAGTGGTAGAGGATGTGTGGATCAGGTGTTTGCTTTGAAGAATGTATGCGAGAAATACTTAGAAAAGCAAATGGATTTCTATTTAGCATTCATGGATCTGGAGAAGGCATATAATAGAGTTGATAGAGATGCTCTGTGGAAGGTATGAAGAATATATGGTGTGGGAGGCAAGTTGTTAGAAGCAGTGAAAAGTTTTTATCGAGGATGTAAAGCATGAGTACGTGTAGGAAGGGAGGAAAGTGATTGGTTCTCAGTGAATGTAGATTTGTGGCAGGGGTGTGTGATGTCTCCATGGTTGTTTAATTTGTTTATGAATGGGGTTGTTAGAAAGAATAATGCAAGGGTTTTGGAAAGAGGGGCAAGTATGCAGTCTGTTGTGGATGAGAGAGCTTGGGAAGTGAGTCAGTTGTTGTTAACTGATGATACAGCACTGGTGGCTGATTCATGTGTGAAACTGCAGAAGCTGGTGACTGAGTTTGGTAAAGTGTGTGGAAGAAGAAAGTTAAGAGTAAATGTGAATAAGAGCAAGGTTATTAGGTACAGTAGGGTTGAGGGTCAAGTCAATTGGGAGGTAAGTTTGAATGGAGAAAAACTGGAGGAAGTAAGGTGTTTTAGATATCTGGGAGTGGATTTGGCAGCGGATGGAACAATGGAAGTGGAAGTAAATCATAGGGTGGGGGAGGGAGCTAAAAATTCTGGGGGCCTTGAAGAATGTGTGGAAGTCAAGAACATTATCTCAGAATGCAAAAATGGGTATGTTTGAAGGAATAGTGGTTCCAACAATGTTGTATGGATGCAAGGCGTGGGCTATGGATAGAGTTGTGCAGAGGAGGGTGGATGCGCTGAAAATGAGATGTTTGAGGACAATATGTGGTGTGAGGTGGTTTGATCGAGTAAGTAATAATAGGGTAAGAGAGATGTGTGGTAATAAAAAGAGTGTGGTTGAGAGAGCAGAAGAGGGTGTTTTGAAATGGTTTGATCAAATGGAGAGAATGAGTGAGGAAAGCTTGACCAAGAGGATATATGTCAAAGGTGGAGGGAATGAGAAGTGGGAGACCAAATTGGAGGTGGAAAGATGGAGTGAAAAAGATTTTGAGTGATCTGGGCCTGAACATGCAGGAGGGTGAAAGGCGTGCAAGGAATAGAGTGAAGTGGAACAATGTGGTATACCGGGGTCGATGTGCTGTCAATGGTTTGAACCAGGGCATGTGAAGTGTCTGGGGTAAACCATGGAAAGTTCTGTGGGGCCTGGATGTGGAAAGGGAGCTGTGGTTTCGGTGCATTATTACATGACAGCTAGAGACTGAGTGTGAACGAATGGGGCCTTTGTTGTCTTTTCCTAGCGCTACCTCGCACACATGAGGGGGAGGGGGTTGTTATTTCATGTGTGGCAGGGTGGCGACGGGAATGAATAAAGGCGGACAGCATGAATTATGTGCATGTGTATATATGTATATGTCTGTGTGTGTATATATATGTATACATTGAGATGTATAGGTATGTATATTTGCATGTGTGGACATGTATGTATATACATGTGTATGTGGGTGGGTTGAGCCATTCTTTCCTTTGTTTCCTTGCGCCACCTCGCTAACGCGGGAGACAGCGACAAAGCAAAATAAAAAATGAATAGGAAAATATATATCTAATGAACAAATGTCAATACAGAAATTCCTTGATTTAAACCAAGAAACAGTCAAGGAGTTTTGGCTGTAGACTGTAGGCTTTATAAAAGACAAAGAGAAGATACATGCAAATAAGACCATTGTTTCTATAATTTCTGTTCATCCATTTTATGCTGTCTCAATGTACTGCACTTTTCTATCTATGCCACCCAGTTTTTAGGTTATGTTCTTTCATGTCCCAGTGATTATAAACTTTAAGCCAGAACTAAGCTGCCCTGCACCACCTATTTTATGTATCTCCATTGTGCAACTTCACTAGTCGGGAAAACATCAAGGTGACAACATCTGTTCAATATATCTCCATTGCCCAGCTTCACTAGCTGGGCAACATCAAAGTGACGACATCTGTTCTGTGCATCTCTACTGCCCAACTTCTCTCATCAGGGCAACAACAAGGTGATAACATCTGTTCTATGCACCTCTATTGTGTAACTTCACTACTCAGGGCAACATTAAAGTGACAACATCTGTTCTATGCATCTCCACTGCCCAACTTCACTAGTCAGGGCAACATCAAGGTGACAACATCTGTTCTACGCACTTCCATTCCCAACTTCACTAGTCAGTCATATTTGCATGATATCTGAAATGAGATTTATCTATTCATATCTCTGACACCTGTACCAACTGCAACTCCCTTGAGGGGGTGGCCACGGCAATAAAGTCTCCATAACTGGTGGACTCCAGTGCTTCACCTTTAACAGGCCACTGGCAGAGGCTAACTCTAACACAGTGTTTGCAGAGGCTCCTACCTATTGTTCCTACTAACTACTTTTCTTTTCTTTTTTCTTTACTATTTCTAATTGTTAGTAACAGTGCTGAAACTAACTACTGTGGAAAAAGGTTAAAAGGTAAGGGGTATTTACAATTGTAGATAGAGAAAGAAGAGGTTGTTAGAGGTGTGTGGATCAGCAAGAGGAAGACAAAAGGTCGGACTGCAGATAGCAAAAACAGAAGTAAAAAGAGACATGGGCAGTATGAAAAGTGGTTGGGTACCTTAACTTGCCCATTAAGAACTTATTCGACAGTCTAACCCCCAGCACTGCACAACATCCAGTGCAGCCTGACGGACAGGCGTAGCAGGCTTACCCTGCCAAGATGCCTGCCTACTCCTCCGCCACATCAAACCACCAATGGGATCTGGTACCCGCCATGAAAGCTTCTGGGGCCCAACCAGATCCCATTATCCACGAGTGCACAAAGGGGGCCCAACCAAGCCAACCCAAGGGTCGACACCAGATGTTCCAGGCAGGCAACCAGTCTTAACCTGTGCTCTTGGACCACATCCTGTGAAGAGCATGGGTCCGGGTTAAGGCTTTCACAGAGCACACCTCAAGGTCTAGCTGTGAAAGCCCTAACCTCCTGAGAGCACTTGCACTCTCTTGACTCCATACGCCTCGCCTATTCAATGTGGCA
This sequence comes from Panulirus ornatus, assembly GCF_036320965.1. NCBI lineage: Eukaryota > Metazoa > Arthropoda > Malacostraca > Decapoda > Palinuridae > Panulirus > Panulirus ornatus. The sequence goes on along the minus strand of NW_027264576.1, from coordinate 4,841 downwards.
GATGTCACACGCATGGTGTCTTTACCAGTTAAATCCCGTACACCCAGAAGGACTTCTGGGGTGCCATAGTAGCTGTTTTTGTGCTGGTGTGCAGCTGAGAGTACAAAGCAAACTCCAGAGACTTGTCTGTCTATAATGCAAGTCTCTGATCCTGTGGAAGCCACGATGTCCAGGTTCTCGAAGGATCCAGCAATAGGGATATGAGGCTCACAGATCACATCGTAACCCTTTTGTCTCAACTGTCTGGCTAAAAGGACATTGATGTCATGCCTCTTCACCCTGCCCCCATGGGTACGTGGGCATACCTGTGCAATATGCCAAATCGTACCAGGCTTGTGACAAGTGTCACAGAGGCCAGAGATTTCAGGTTGGCCTTTTCTAGCCCTGGCAGGGGTGGGGAGTGTTCCTAACCTCACATGGATGGCCTTAACATAGTCACAGCCTGTGGGGGGTCAGGTCCCACTGGTGACCCTATCTGCTAACCTGGGGTACAGCAGCAGATGGAGCGAGACCCATCCCCTCACAGGTACTGACTAAGTTAGCCCTCCATGCATGATGGCATTTGGTTTTGTTGATCACCTGTCGATAAGCAATGCATGCTGGGCCCAACCAACTCTGCAATTTCCTCATTATTGCAGGTTTTCAGACCGCCACCTGAATCACCAGGTCAGACGAGGTGAGCAACTTCTCGAACCTGGCTTGTTTGTTTAGCCGGACGGTCGAGACAAAATCAGGAATCCCAAGACCACCATCCCCTGCTGCTGAGTGGAAGCACATGCAGGGTGCATCATGGGGCAGGTGGAGCCAACAGCAAACTGCCACGCTCACCTGCCTGTCCATTCACAATAACTGCATCTTACAAACCTCCCCCAGCACCAGGCAATGCACTAGCTTGGGCACGAGGTGGTCCATGAGGATCATAACCCTCTGTTGAGGTTTTAGTGGGGTCCTGGTGATGTTGGCAAGCCCCTCTTCCAGCAGGGCACCGTAGGATTTTCACCTACCCCCTGCCCCAACATGAACACCAAGGTACTCATAATCGTCCTCAGCATCCATGGAGCTGATAGCGCTGCCCAAGACTTGGAATCTCCTATTTCTATTTATGTACTAAGTCATGCACTTAACAGTGATCTCCATGCAGAGGGACCGACATTTTCCCAGGTTTACTTGAGGGCCATCCCCTGCAAGTGTCTCTGCCATGATTTTAATTTCTTTCTACAGGCCATCCACTGTCTGCGCCACCAGAACCAGGTTATCAGCAAAAGCAAGCACTGGTACCTTATGGTCACCAAATCTGATCCCCACACCCGATTCCTTAACCCTTGTGATCCCTGAATGGTTCACAAGGTTAAAAAGAATGGGTGGCAGGGGATCGCCCTGTTTCACCCTACGAGTCATTTTGATCTCCGACATCTTGCCACTGCCTTCAATATGGGTGAAGGCTTGGTTGTACATAGACATAATACATGCCCTGACAGGGGCAGGAATGCCCTTCTATGATATGGCCTGCTCAACAGTGCTATGATTAACACTATTGAATGCTTTGGCCACGTCGAGGAGCGCCAGGTGCACAGCATGGGGCTGTGCCTGCGCACAACCAATAATCATGTCCAAGATCATGAGGTTCTTGAGGCATCCATTCACAGGTACAAATGCCTTCTGAGCTCCATCGATCTGCATGAGGCTCGAGATGCAGCTGTTTAAGACTTTGTGCAGCAGTCAGACTTCAACAAATGAGATGGTGATCTGTCTGTAGTCCTTGGGCTGTGTTGGATTTGGTACCTTAGGTATAAGTACCACGTACCTTCCTATTCACCATGAGTGGTTCAGGCAGTGTAGAGGTGGCAATCCACAATCTACTACTCCCTAATGTTTCTACATAATGCTCCTGCCTGTATGTTCCTACTTACTACTGCTATCTAGTACTCCTACCATTCTACCAAAAGGCAGGGCTAGCACATAGTGCTAACTGCAGGTAAATCTAGTGTTATGAAGAATGAGTTGTGTGAGTTAAGTGTTGTCAAGTATTAAGTGTAAAACGGAGAGACTGTATGCTTGTGGACAGAAAGCCAATCCACGTGTGGGTGAGGCAGAAAGAAAAGACAGCTAACTGGGTCACATGAGTGCAACTTAACCACTGAAGTGTTGGCTCACTGTGCAACTGTCACTAACCCTCCCGATAGTATACTGAACTCAGAAAATTTTTTGCCAAAGATTCCCAAAACCCCTTAGAAAAAAGGGAAAACAAACAGCATGTTCTCCAACAGGTACTTGCATCAAGTGGGCTCATCAAACTAATAGTTTTGAAATGAAAACAGATGTGGTGAAGGGAAATGGAAATGGGGAGCACTTTGTGGATATTGGCTGCATCCTTGGCTTACCCACCTTAGCTGTGATGACATTTATTGTATTACTAAACCTACCAAAATGAAGTGCTGTACTGAAAGTGTGCTGTTAGAATTATGAAAGGCAAAGACAGTCATGGAAAGGACAAAAATTAACATGAGCTTGCTAACAATCCTTGAAAAAGCCAGGTCAACAGAAAGGTGAAGTGGCTGAAAAAGGAGGGAAAAATGAATTAGGGTGAGCAGGTATCAGAAAACTTCAAGAATAGGATATTCTGAAAGAATAATGGTACAAAAAAATAGGAAAACAAAAGGAAACATTGGTAAAGGGGAGGAAAAGGAGAAGTGATAAGAGACAGTGATGAGGTGAAGAGATGGACTGAGTACTATTAAAGAATATTGAATAAGTTTGATGATACAATAAGTACGTACAATAGGGTGAATCATTTTTACACTTTTTTCATATTCATATGGGGTTAGTGTGGAAAAGTTATGGATCCACAGGGAAAAATTCTGAGAAGAAGGGTTCTTTGCACCAACATCTTCAGCCAACAAACACAAATATTGAAAAATAAGATATTACAAAAGCACACCTATAGAAAAAGTCTAAAGCTGAAAATTTGTTTATTTCTAAGTGGGGGGAGGGGGGTTAATTTTATAGAATATTTGCTTTTATTGCACTTAATTAGTTTCCTGCATCAGGGAGGTAGTGATTGGAAACAGACAAAGAATGACCCATTGACTCATATACAAACATAGGGAAAATTATTTGGTAAACAGAGAAGAGGTAGTAAAAGCTTTGCGGAAGATGAAAGCCGGCAAGGCAGCAGGTTTGGATGGTATTGCAGTGGAATTTATTAAAAAAAGGGGGTGACTGTATTGTTGACTGGTTGGTAAGGTTATTTAATGTATGTATGATTCATGGTGAGGTGCCTGAGGATTGGCGGAATGCGTGCAGAGTGCCATTGTACAAAGGCAAAGGGGATAAGAGTGAGTGCTCAAATTACAGAGGTATAAGTTTGTTGAGTATTCCTGGTAAATTATATGGGAGGGTATTGATTGAGAGGGTGAAGGCATGTACAGAGCATCAGATTGGGGAAGAGCAGTGTGGTTTCAGAAGTGGTAGAGGATGTGTGGATCAGGTGTTTGCTTTGAAGAATGTATGTGAGAAATACTTAGAAAAGCAAATGGATTTGTATGTAGCATTTATGGATCTGGAGAAGGCATATGATAGAGTTGATAGAGATGCTCTGTGGAAGGTATTAAGAATATATGGTGTGGGAGGAAAGTTGTTAGAAGCAGTGAAAAGTTTTTATCGAGGATGTAAGGCATGTGTACGTGTAGGAAGAGAGGAAAGTGATTGGTTCTCAGTGAATGTAGGTTTGCGGCAGGGGTGTGTGATGTCTCCATGGTTGTTTAATTTGTTTATGGATGGGGTTGTTAGGGAGGTGAATGCAAGAGTTTTGGAAAGAGGGGCAAGTATGAAGTCTGTTGGGGATGAGAGAGCTTGGGAAGTGAGTCAGTTGTTGTTCGCTGATGATACAGTGCTGGTGGCTGATTCATGTGAGAAACTGCAGAAGCTGGTTACTGAGTTTGGTAAAGTGTGTGAAAGAAGAAAGTTAAGAGTAAATGTGAATAAGAGCAAGGTTATTAGGTACAGTAGGGTTGAGGGTCAAGTCAATTGGGAGGTGAGTTTGAATGGAGAAAAACTGGAGGAAGTGAAGTGTTTTAGATATCTGGGAGTGGATCTGGCAGCGGATGGAACCATGGAAGTGGAAGTGGATCATAGGGTGGGGGAGGGGGCGAAAATTCTGGGAGCCTTGAAGAATGTGTGGAAGTCGAGAACATTATCTCGGAAAGCAAAAATGGGTATGTTTGAAGGAATAGTGGTTCCAACAATGTTGTATGGTTGCGAGGCGTGGGCTATGGATAGAGTTGTGCGCAGGAGGATGGATGTGCTGGAAATGAGATGTTTGAGGACAATGTGTGGTGTGAGGTGGTTTGATCGAGTAAGTAACGTAAGGGTAAGAGAGATGTGTGGAAATAAAAAGAGCGTGGTTGAGAGAGCAGAAGAGGGTGTTTTGAAATGGTTTGGGCACATGGAGAGAATGAGTGAGGAAAGATTGACCAAGAGGATATATGTGTCGGAGGTGGAGGGAACGAGGAGAAGAGGGAGACCAAATTGGAGGTGGAAAGATGGAGTGAAAAAGATTTTGTGTGATCGGGGCCTGAACATGCAGGAGGGTGAAAGGAGGGCAAGGAATAGAGTGAATTGGAGCGATGTGGTATACCGGGGTTGACGTGCTGTCAGTGGATTGAATCAAGGCATGTGAAGCGTCTGGGGTAAACCGTGGAAAGCTGTGTAGGTATGTATATTTGCGTGTGTGGATGTATGTATATACATGTGTATGGGGGTGGGTTGGGCCATTTCTTTCGTCTGTTTCCTTGCGCTACCTTGCAAACGCGGGAGACAGCAACAAAGCAAAAAAAAAAAAA
>NW_027264574.1:0-21992 GCF_036320965.1 Panulirus ornatus | reverse complement strand
TAAGAGTGAGTGTTCAAATTACAGAGGTATAAGTTTGTTGAGTATTCCTGGTAAATTATATTGGAGGGTATTGATTGAGAGGTTGAAGGCATGTCCAGAGCATCAGATTGGGGAAGAGCAGTGCGGTTTCAGAAGTGGTAGTGGATGTGTGGATCAGGTGTTTGCTTTGAAGAATGTAAGTGAGAAATACATAGAAAAGCAAATGGATTTGTATGTAGCATTTATGGATCTGGAGAAGACATGTGATAGAGTTGATAGAGATGCTCTGTGGAAGATATTAAGAATATATGGTGCGGGAGGCAAGTTGTTAGAAGCAGTGAAAAGTTTTTATCGAGGATTCAAGGCATATGTACGTGTAGGAAGAGAGGAAAGTGATTGGTTGTTAGTGAATGTAGGTTTCCTGCAGGGGTGTGTGATGTGTCCATGGTTGTTTAAATTGTTTATGGATGGGGTTGTTAGGGAGGTGAATGCAAGAGTTTTGGAAAGAGGGGCAAGTATGCAGTCTGTTGGGGATGTGAGAGCATGGGAAGTGAGTTAGTTGGTGTTCGCTGATAATACAGCGCTGGTGGCTGATTCATGTGAGAAATTGCAGAAGCTGGTGACTGAGTTTGGTAAAGTGTGTGAAAGAAGAAAGTTAAGAGTAAATGTGAATAAGAGAAAGGTTATTAGGTACAGTAGGGTTGAGGGTCAAGTCATTTGGGAGGTAAGTTTAAATGGAGACAAACTGGAGGAGGTAAAGTTTTCTAGATATCTGGGAGTTGATCTGGCAACGGATGGAACCATGGTAGCGGAAGTGAATCATAGCATGGGGGAGGGGGCGAAAATCCTGGGAGCCTTGAAGAATGTTTGGAAGTCGAGAACATTATCTCGGAAAGGAAAAATGGGTATGTTTGAAGTAATAGTGGTTCCAACAATGTTGTATGGTTGCGAGGCGTGGGCTATGGATAGAGTTGTGCGCAGGAGGATGGATGTGCTGGAAATGAGATGTTTGAGGACAATGTGTGGTGTGAGGTGGTTTGATCGAGTGAGTAACGTAAGGGTAAGAGAGATGTGTGGAAATAGGAAGAGCGTGGTTGAGAGAGCAGAAGAGGGTGTTTTGAAGTGGTTTGGGCACATGGAGAGGATGAGTGAGGAAAGATTGACCAAGAGGATATATGTGTCGGAGGTGGAGGGAACAAGGAGAAGAGGGAGACCAAATTGGAGGTGGAAAGATGGAGTGAAAAAGATTTTGTGTGATCGGGGCCTGAACATGCAGGAGGGTGAAAGGAGGGCAAGGAATAGAGTGAATTGGAGCGATGTGGTATACCGGGGTTGACGTGCTGTCAGTGGATTGAACCAGGGCATGTGAAGCGTCTGAGGTAAACCATGGAAAGCTGTGTAGGTATGTATATTTGCGTGTGTGGACGTATGTATATACATGTGTATGGGGGTGGGTTGGGCCATTTCTTTCGTCTGTTTCCTTGCGCTACCTCGCAAACGCGGGAGACAGCGACAAAGTATAATAAAATATAAATATATATATATATATGTTACTCCCATCAACCAATGTAATGTGAGGTGAAAATGGAGGAAATGTTTCCCTGAAATACTGCACATATCTATTTGTTTCCTCCTCTGACATTCAATGGAAGAAGTTGGTAGGAACATTAGGCAGAAGCATTAAGGTAGAAGTAGTCAGTAAGAACTTAAGGTAGGAACCTTTGCTAACACTGAGCAAGGATGGGACTTATCTTTTCCTCTGTGTGATGATTCTTAAGTCACTCTTAAAAAGAATGAGAATGAATGACTTGCACAATGTATGGTATGAACAAAATGAAGAGTTTAGGGAATTGTGATTGCTTTCTTTAACTAAATTCTTCAGTTCCATTTGACAATAAATAGCTTGTGCAAGGAGGTGATAATCTGCAGAAAATCTGGCAAATTCCTGAACTTCTTTGCACAAAATATCAGACGATGTTCGTCTGAGAAAGAATACTTTCCATGTATTCCCTGCGTGTTGTAGAAGGCGACTTAAAGGGAAGGGAGTGGGAGGCTGGAAATCCTCCCCTCTCTTTTTTTTTTTTTCCAAAAGAAAGAACAGAGAAGGGGGCCAGGTGAGGATATTCCCTCAAAGGCCCAGCCCTCTGTTCTTAACGCTACCTCGCTAATGCGGGAAATGGCGAATAGTATGAAAAAAAAAAAAATATATATATATATATATATATATATATATATATATATATATATGTCTCGGCGGTAAAGTCAAGGGCTAGTGAGAGGACAAGAACAAGGGAAGGAATAGCACTAATCCTGAAACAGGAGTGGTAGGAGTATGCGATACAGTGTAAAAATATAAACTCTAATATGGGTAAAACTGAAAGTGGATGGAGTGAGATGGGTGATTATTGGTGCATATGCACCTGGGCATGAGAAGACAGATCATGAGAGGCAAGTCTTTTGATAGCAGCTGAGTAAATGTATTAGTACTTTTGTCGCAGGAGATCGGGTTATAGTGTTGGGTGATTTGAATGAAAATGTGAGTAACAGAGACATTTTGGATGTTAATGTGCTGAGAGGTGCAACTGGAGGGATGTCTGATCATTATCTTGTGGAGGAGAAGGTGAAGATTTGTAGAGGTTTTCAGAGAAGAAGAGAGAATGTTGGGGTGAAGAGAGCGGTGAGAGTAAATGGGCTTGGGAAGGAGACTTGTGTGAGGAACTACCAGGAGAGCCTTAGTACAGAATGGAAAAAGGTGAGAGCAAAGGACGTAAAGGGAGTGGGGGAGAATGGGATGTATTTAGGGAAGCAGTGATAGCTTGCGCAAAAGATGCTTGTTGCATGAGAAGCGTGGGAGGTGGGCATATTAGAAAGGGTGATGTGTGGTTGGATGAGGAAGTAAGATTTTTAGTGCAAGAGAAGAGAGAGGCATTTGGACAATTTTTGCAGGGAAATAATGCAAATGACAGGGAGATGTATGAGAGAAAGAGGCACGAGGTCAAGAGAAAGGTGCAAGAGGTGAAAAAGAGGGCAAGTAAGAGTTGGGGTGAGAGAGTATCATCAACTTTTAGGGAAAATAAAAAGATATTTTGGAAGGAGGTGAATAAAGTGCGTAATACAAGGGAACAAATGGGAGCTTCAGTGAAGCTGGCTAATGGGGGGGGGGGTGATAACAAGTAGTGGTGATGTGAGAGGGAGATGGAGTGAGTATTTTGAAGGTTTGCTGAATGTGTTTGATGATAGAGTGGCAGAAATAGGGTGTTTTGGCCGAGGTGGTGTACAAAGAGGGAGGGTTAGGGAGAATCATTTGATAAACAGAGAAGAGGTAGTAAAAGCTTTCCGGATGATGGAAGCCAGTAAGGCAGCGGGTTTTAAGGTATTGCAATGGAATTTATTAAAAAAGGGGGTGACTGTATTTTTGACTGGTTGGGAAGGTTATTTAATCTATGTATGACTCATGGTAAGATGCCTGAGGATTGGCGGAATGCTTGCATAGTACCATTGCACAAAGGCAAAGAGGATAAAAGTGAGTGCTCAAATTACAGAGGTATAAATTTGTTGAGTGTTCCTGGGAAATTATATGGGAGATTATTGAGTGGGAGGGTGAAGGCATGTACAGAGCATCAGATTGGGGAAGAGAATTGTGGTTTCAGAAGTGGTAGAGGATGTGTGGATCAGGTGTTTGCTTTGTAGAATGTATGTGAGAAATACTTAGAAAAGCAAATGGATTTGTATGCAGCATTTATGGATCTGGAGAAAGCATCTGATAGAGTTGATAGAGATTCCCTGGGGAAGGTATTAAGAATATACGGTGTGGGAAGCAAGTTGTTAGAAGCATTGAAAAGTTTTTATCGAGAATGTAAGGCATTTGTAAGTGTAGGAAGAGAGGAAAGTGATTGGTTCTCATTAAATGTAGGTTTGCGGCAGGGGTGTGTGATGTCTTCAAGGTTGTTTAATTTGTTTATGGATGGGGTTGTAAGGGAGGTGAATGGAAGAGTTTTCGAAAGAGGGGTAAGTATGCAGTTTGTTGTGAGTGAGTTGTTCGCTGATGATACAGCGCTGGTGGCTGATTCCTGTGAGAAACTGCAGAAGCTGGGGACTAATTTTGGTAACGTGTGTGAAAGAAGAAAGCTGAGAGTGAATAAGAGCAAGGTTATTAGGTACAGTAGGGTTGAAGGACAAGTCAACTGGGAGGTAAGTTTGAATGCAGAAACACTGGAGGAAGTGAAGTGTTTTAGATATCTGGAAGTGGATTTGGCAGTGGATGGAACCATGGAAGCGGAAGTGAATCATAGGATGGGGGAGGGGGCGAAAGTTCTGGAAGCATTGAAGAATGTGTGGAAGTCGAGAACATTATCTCGGAGAGCCAAAATGGGTATGTTTGAAGAAATAGTGGTTCCAACAATGTTATATGTTTGCGATACGTGGGCTATAGATAGAGTTGTGCGGAGGAGGGTGAATTTTCTGGAAATGAGATGTTTGAGGACAATATGTGATTTGAGGTGGTTTGATCGAGTAAGTAATAACAGGGTAAGAGAGATGTGTGGTAATAAAAATTATGTTTATGTGAGAGCAGAAGAGAGTGTTTTCAAATGGTTTGGTCACATGGAGAGAATGAATGAAGAAAGATTGCCCAAGAGGATATATGTGTCAGAGGTGGAGGGAACGAGACGTTGGAGACCAAATTGGAGGTGGAAAGATGGAGTGAAAAAGATTCTGAGTGATCGCGGTCTGAACATGCAGGTGGGTGAGAGGCGTGCGAAGAATAGAGTGAATTGGAACGATGTGGTATACCGGGGTCGACGTGTTGTCAATGGATTGAACCAGGTCATGTGAAACGTCTGGGGTAAACCATGGAAAGTTCTGTGGGGCCTTTATGTGGAAAGGGAACTGTAGTTTCTGTTTATTATTTCATGACAGCTAGAGACTGAGTGTGAACGAATATGGCCTTTGTTGTCTTTTCCTAGCGCTACCTCGCGCACATAAGGGGGGAGGGTGTTGTTATACTCATATGTGGCGGGCTGGCGATGGGAATGAATAAAGGCAGATAATATAATTCATGTACATGTGAATATATATATATATATGTTTGTGTGTGTATATATATACGTATCCGTTGAGATGTATAGGTATGTACATTTACGTGTGTGGACGTTTATGTATAAGCATATGTATGTTGTTGGGTTGGGCCATTCTTTCGTCTGTTTCCTAGCGCTACCTCGCTAACGCGGGAGACTGCGACATAGCAAGATAGAAAATAATAAATATATATATATATATATATATATATATATATATATATATATATATATATATATATATATATATATATTATTATTTTTTTTTTTTTATTATTATACTTTGTCGCTGTCTCCCGCGTTTGCGAGGTAGCGCAAGGAAACAGACGAAAGAAATGGCCCAACCCCCCCCCCCATACACATGTATATACATACGTCCACACACGCAAATATACATACCTACACAGCTTTCCATGGTTTACCCCAGACGCTTCACATGCCCCGATTCAATCCACTGACAGCACGTCAACCCCGGTATACCACATCGCTCCAATTCACTCTATTCCTTGCCCTCCTTTCACCCTCCTGCATGTTCAGGCCCCGATCACACAAAATCCTTTTCACTCCATCCTTCCACCTCCAATTTGGTCTCCCTCTTCTCATTGTTCCCTCCACCTCCGACACATATATCTTCTTGGTCAATCTCTCCTCACTCATCCTCTCCATGTGCCCAAACCACTTCAAAACACCCTCTTCTGCTCTCTCAACCACGCTCTTTTTATTTCCACACATCTCTCTTACCCTTACGTTACTCACTCGATCAAACCACCTCACACCACACATTGTCCTCAAACATCTCATTTCCAGCACATCCATCCTCCTGCGCACAACTCTATCCATAGCCCACGCCTCGCAACCATACAACATTGTTGGAACCACTATTCCTTCAAACATACCCATTTTTGCTTTCCGAGATAATGTTCTCGACTTCCACACATTCTTCAAGGCCCCCAGGATTTTTGCCCCCTCCCCCACCCTATGATCCACTTCCGCTTCCATGGTTCCATCCGCTGCCAGATCCACTCCCAGATATCTAAAACACTTCACTTCCTCCAGTTTTTCTCCATTCAAACTCACCTCCCAATTGACTTGACCCTCAACCCTACTGTACCTAATAACCTTGCTCTTATTCACATTTACTCTTAACTTTCTTCTTTCACACACTTTTCCAAACTCAGTCACCAGCTTCTGCAGTTTCTCACATGAATCAGCCACCAGCGCTGTATCATCAGCGAACAACAACTGACTCACTTCCCAAGCTCTCTCATCCCCAACAGACTTCATACTTGCCCCTCTTTCCAAAACTCTTGCATTTACCTCCCTAACAACCACATCCATAAACAAATTAAACAACCATGGAGACATCACACACCCCTGGCGCAAACCTACATTCACTGAGAACCAATCACTTTCCTCTCTTCCTACACGTACACATGCCTTACATCCTCGATAAAAACTTTTCACTGCTTCTAACAACTTTCCTCCCACACCATATATTCTTAATACCTTCCACAGAGCATCTCTATCAACTCTATCATATGCCTTCTCCAGATCCATAAATGCTACCTACAAATCCATTTGCTTTTCTAAGTATTTCTCACATACATTCTTCAAAGCAAACACCTGATCCACACATCCTCTACCACTTCTGAAACCACACTGCTCTTCCCCAATCTGATGCTCTGTACATGCCTTCACCCTCTCAATCAATACCCTCCCATATGATTTACCAGGAATACTCAACAAACTTATACCTCTGTAATTTGAGCACTCACTCTTATCCCCTTATCCAAAAGAGACACTTTTGGATATTGATATGTTGAGGGCTGCAACTGGAGGGATGTCTTATAATTATATTGTGAAGCCGAAGGCGAAGATTTTTAGAAGAATTTCAGAACAGAAAAGTGAATGTTGGTTTGAAGAGAGTGGTGACAGTAAGTGAGCTTGGAAAGGAGACTTGTGTGAAGAATTACCAAGAGAGACTGAGTGCTGAATGGAAAAAGGTGAGAGCAAAGGACGTAAGGAATGAGTTGTATTTAGAAAGGCAGTAATGGAATCTGCAATTGATGTTTGCAGCTTGCGAAGCGTGCGAGTTGGGCTGATTAGAAAGTGCAGTGAGTGTTGGGATGAAAAAGTAAGATTATTAGCGAACGAGAAGAGAGGCATTTGGACGAGTGTCGCAGAAAAATAGTGTAAATGACTGGGAGATATATAAAAGAAAGAAGCAGGAAGTCAAGAGAAGGTGCAAGAAGTGATAAAGAGGGCAAATGAGAATTGGGGTGAGAGGATATCATTCAATTTTAGAAAGAATAAAAAGATGTTTTGTAAGGAGGTAAAAAAAGTGCATAAGACAAGAGAAGAAATAGGAACATTGGTGAAGGGGGTTAATGGGGAGGTAATAACAAGTAGTGGTGATGTGAGAAGGAGAAGGAGTCAGTATTTTGAAGGTTTGTTGAATGTGTTAGATGATAGAGTGGAAGATGTACGGTGTTTTGGTCAAGGTGGTGTGCGAAGTGAGAGGGGTAGGGAGAATGATTTGGTAAACAGAGAAGAGGTAGTGAAAGCTTTGCGGAAGATGAAAGCCGGCAAGGCGGTGGGTTTGGATGATATTGCAGTGGAATTTACTAAAAAAGGTGGCTGTGTTGTTGACTGGTTGATAAGGATATCTAATGTATGTATGTATCATGAGGCTTGGCGGAATGCATCCATAGTGTCATTGTACAAAAGCAAAAGGGATAAAGGTGAGTGCTGAAATTGAATAGGTATAACTTTGTTGAGTTTTCCTGGGAGATTATATGGGAGTGTATTAATTGAAATGGTAAAGGCATGTATAGAGCATCAGTTTGGGAAAGAGCAGTGTCTTTCCAGAAGTGGTAGAGGATGTATGGATTAGGTGTTTGCTTTGAAGAATGTATGTGAGACATACTAAGAAAAACAAATGGATTTTTATGTAGCATTTATGGATCTGGATATGGCATATGACAGAGTTGCTAGAGATGCTCTCTGGTAGGTATTAAGAATATATGGTGTGGTATGCAAGTTGTTAGAAGCAGTGAAAAGTTTTTATCGAGGATGTAAGGCATGTGTACGTGTAGGAAGAGAGGAAAGTAATTGGTTCTCAGTGAATGTAGGTTTGCGGCAGGGGTGTGTGATGTCTCCATGGTTGTTTGATTTGTTTATGGATGGGGTTGTTAGGGAGGTGAATGCAAGAGTTTTGGAAACAGGGGCAAGTATGAAGGCTGTTGTGGATGAGAGAGCTTGGGAAGAGAGTCAGTTATTCGCTGATGATACAACGTTGGTGGCTGATTCGTGTGAGAAACTGCAGAAGCAGGTGACTGAGTTTGGTAAAGTGTGTGAAAGAAGAAAGCTGAGAGTGAATAAGAGCAAGGTTATTAGGTACAGTGGGGTTAAAGAACAAGTCAATTAGGAAGTTAGTTTGAATGGAGAAAAACTGGAAGAAGTAAAGTGTTTTAGATATCTGGGAGTGGATCTGGCAGCGGATGGAACCATGGAAGCGGAAGTGAATCATAGGGTGGGGGAGGGGGCAAAAGTTCTGGGAGCCTTGAAGAATATGTGGAAGTCGAGAACATTATCTCGGAAAGCAAAAATGGGTATGTTTCAAGGAATAGTGGTTCCAACAATGTTATATGGTTCCGAGACGTGGGCTATAAATATAGTTGTGCGGAGGAGGGTGGATGTTCTGGGAATGAGATGTTTGAGGACAATATGTTGTGTGAGGTGGTTTGATCGAGTAAGTAATAACAGGGTAATAGAGATGTGTGGTAATAAAAAGAGTGTGGTTGAAAGAGCAGAAGAGGGTGTTTTGAAATGGTTTGGTCACAGAGAGAATAAATGAGGAAAGATTGACCAAGAGGATATATGTGTCAGGGGTGGAGGGGACGAGGAGAAGTGGGAGACCAAATTGGAAGTGGAAAGATGGAGTGAAAAAGATTTTCAGTGATGGGGCCTGAACATGCAGGAGGGTGAGAGGCGTGCAAAGAATAGAGTAAATTGGAACGATGTGGTATACCGGAATCGAGCTGCTATCAATGGATTGAACTAGGGCATGTGAAACGTCTCGGGTAAACCATGGAAAGTTCTGTGGGGCCTTTATGTGGAAAGGGATCTGTGGTTTCGGTGCATTATCATATGACAGCTAGAGACTGAGTGTGAAAGAATGTGGTTTTTCTTCTTTTTCTAATGCTACCTCGTGCACATGAGGGGGAAGGGGGTTGTTATTTTCATGTTTGGCTGGCTGGCGATGGGAATGAATAAAGGCAGACAGTATGATTTAAGTATATGTGTATATATGTATATATCTTTGTGTGTATATATATATATATATATATATATATATATATATATATATATATATATATATATATATATATATATATATATATATATATATATATATATATATATATATATATATATATATATATATATATATATATATATATATATATATATATATATATATATATATATATATATATATATATATATATATATATATGTATGTATATATATATATATATATATATATATATATATATATATATATATATATATATATATATATATATATATATATATATATATATATATATATATATATATATATATATATATATATATATATATACATATATATATATATATATATATATATATATATATATATATATATATGTATATATATATATATATATATATATATATATATATATATATATATATATATATATATATATATATATATATATATATATATATATATATATATATATATATATATATATATATATATATATATATATATATATGCTCTGTACATGCCTTCACCCTCTCAATCAATACCCTCCCATATAATTTACCAGGAATACTCAACAAACTTATACCTCTGTAATTTGAGCACTCACTCTTATCCCCTTTGCCTTTGTACAATGGCACTATGCACGCATTCCGCCAATCCTCAGGCACCTCACCATGAGTCATACATACATTAAATAACCTTACCAACCAGTCAACAATACAGTCACCCCCTTTTTTAATATATTCCACTGCAATACCATCCAAACCTGCTGCCTTGCCGGCTTTCATCTTCCGCAAAGCTTTTACTACCTCTTCTCTGTTTACCAAATCATTTTCCCTAACCCTCTCTCTTTGCACACCACCTCGACCCAAGCACCCTATATCTGCCACTCTGTCATCAGACACATTCAACAAACCTTCAAAATACTCATTCCATCTCCTTCTCACATCACCACTACTTGTTATCACCTCCCCATTTACGCCCTTCACTGAAGTTCCCATTTGCTCCCTTGTCTTACGCACCCTATTTACCTCCTTCCAGAACATCTTTTTATTCTCCCTAAAATTTACTGATAGTCTCTCACCCCAACTCTCATTTGCCCTTTTTTTCACCTCTTGCACCTTTCTCTTGACCTCCTGTCTCTTTCTTTTATACTTCTCCCACTCAATTGCATTTTTTCCCTGCAAAAATCGTCCAAATGCCTCTCTCTTCTCTTTCACTAATACTCTTACTTCTTCATCCCACCACTCACTACCCTTTCTAAACAGCCCACCTCCCACTCTTCTCATGCCACAAGCATCTTTTGCGCAATCCATCACTGATTCCCTAAATACATCCCATTCCTCCCCCACTCCCCTTACTTCCATTGTTCTCACCTTTTTCCATTCTGTACACAGTCTCTCCTGATACTTCTTCACACAGGTCTCCTTCCCAAGCTCACTTACTCTCACCACCTTCTTCACCCCAACATTCACTCTTCTTTTCTGAAAACCCATACTAATCTTCACCTTAGCCTCCACAAGATAATGATCAGACATCCCTCCAGTTGCACCTCTCAGCACATTGACATCCAAAAGTCTCTCTTTCGCACGCCTGTCAATTAACACGTAATCCAATAACGCTCTCTGGCCATCTCTCCTACTTACATAAGTATACTTATGTATATCTCGCTTTTTAAACCAGGTATTCCCAATCATCAGTCCTTTTTCAGCACATAAAGTGGGAGAGGATGTGTGGATCAGGTGTTTGCTTTGAAGAATGTATGTGAGAAATACTTAGAAAAGCAAATGGATTTGTATGTAGCATTTATGGATCTGGAGAAGGCATATGATAGAGTTGATAGAGATGCTCTGTGGAAGGTATTAAGAATATATGGTGTGGGAGGCAAGTTGTTAGAAGCAGTGAAAAGTTTTTATCGAGGATGTAAGGCATGTGTACGTGTAGGAAGAGAGGAAAGTGATTGGTTCTCAGTGAATGTAGGTTTGCGGCAGGGGTGTGTGATGTCTCCATGGTTGTTTAATTTGTTTATGGATGGGGTTGTTAGGGAGGTAAATGCAAGAGTCTTGGAAAGAGGGGCAAGTATGAGGTCTGTTGGGGATGAGAGAGCTTGGGAAGTGAGTCAGTTGTTGTTCGCTGATGATACAGCGCTGGTGGCGGATTCATGTGAGAAACTGCAGAAGCTGGTGACGGAGTTTGGTAAAGTGTGTGGAAGAAGAAAGTTAAGAGTAAATGTGAATAAGAGCAAGGTTATTAGGTACAGTAGGGTTGAGGGTCAAGTCAAATGGGAGGTGAGTTTGAATGGAGAAAAACTGGAGGAAGTGAAGTGTTTTAGATATCTGGGAGTGGATCTGTCAGCGGATGGAACCATGGAAGCGGAAGTGGATCATAGGGTGGGGGAGGGGGCGAAAATTTTGGGAGCCTTGAAAAATGTGTGGAAGTCGAGAACATTATCCCGGAAAGCAAAAATGGGTATGTTTGAAGGAATAGTAGTTCCAACAATGTTGTATGGTTGCGAGGCGTGGGCTATGGATAGAGTTGTGCGCAGGAGGATGGATGTGCTGGAAATGAGATGTTTGAGGACAATGTGTGGTGTGAGGTGGTTTGATCGAGTAAGTAACGTAAGGGTAAGAGAGATGTGTGGAAATAAAAAGAGCGTGGTTGAGAGAGCAGAAGAGGGTGTTTTGAAATGGTTTGGGCACATGGAGAGAATGAGTGAGGAAAGATTGACCAAGAGGATATATGTGTCGGAGGTGGAGGGAACGAGGAGAAGAGGGAGACCAAATTGGAGGTGGAAAGATGGAGTGAAAAGGATTTGTGTGATCGGGGCCTGAACATGCAGGAGGGTGAAAGGAGGGCAAGGAATAGAGTGAATTGGAGCGATGTGGTATACAGGGGTTGACGTGCTGTCAGTGGATTGAATCAAGGCATGTGAAGCGTCCGGGGTAAACCATGGAAAGCTGTGTAGGTATGTATATTTGCGTGTGTGGACGTATGTATATACATGTGTATGGGGAGGGTTGGGCCATTTCTTTCGTCTGTTTCCTTGCGCTACCTCGCAAACGCGGGAGACAGCGACAAAGTATAAAAAAAATATATATATATATATATATATATATATATATATATATATATATATATATATACATATATTTACAAGGTAGCAAATTGGAACTTCAGTGAAGGGCGCAAATGGGGAAGTGATAACAAGTAGTGGTGATGTGAGAAAGAGATGGAGTGAGTATTTTGAAGGTTTGTTGAATGTGTTTGATGATAGCGTGGCAGATATAGGGTGTTTAGGTCGAGGTGGTGTGCAAAGTGAGAGGGTTAGGGAAAATGATTTGGTAAACAGCGAAGAGGTAGTAAAAGCTTTGCGGAAGATGAAAGCCGGCAAGGCAGCAGGTTTGGATGGTATTGCAGTGGAATTTACTAAAAAAGGGGGTGACTGTATTATTGACTGGTTGGTAAGGTTATTTAATGTATGTATGACTCATGGTGAGGTGCCTGAAGATTGGCGAAATGCGTGCATAGTGCCATTGTACAAAGGCAAAGGGGATAAGAGTGAGTGCTCAAATTTCAGATGTATAAGTTTGTTGAGTATTCCTGGTAAATTATATGGGAGGGTATTGATTGAGAGGGTGAAGGCATGTACAGAGAATCAGATTGGGGAAGAGCAGTGTGGTTTCAGAAGTGGTAGAGGATGTGTGGATCAGGTGTTTGCTTTGAAGAATGTATGTGAGAAATACTTAGAAAAGCAAATGGATTTGCATGTAGCATTTATGGATCTGGAGAAGGCATATGATACAGTTGATAGAGATGCTCTGTGGAAGGTATTAAGAATATATGGTGTGGGAGACAAGTTGTTAGAAGCAGTGAAAGTTTTTATCGAGGATGTAAGGCATGTGTACGTGTAGGAAGAGAGGAAAGTGATTGGTTCTCAGTGAATGTAGGTTTGCTCCAGGGGTGTGTGATTTCTCCATGGTTGTTTAATTTGTTTATGGATGGGGTTGTTAGGGAGGTGAATGCAAGAGTTTTGGAAAGAGGGGCAAGTATGAAGTCTGTTGCGGATGAGAGAGCTTGGGAAGTGAGTCAGTTGTTGTTCGCTGATGATACAGCGCTGGTGGCTGATTCATGTGAGAAACTGCAGAAGCTGGTGACTGAGTTTGGTAAAGTGTGTGAAAGAAGAAAGTTAAGAGTAAATGTGAATAAGAGCAAGGTTATTAGGTACAGTAGGGTTGAGGGTCAAGTCAATTGGGAGGTAAGTTTGAATGTAGAAAAACTGGAGGAATTAAAGTGTTTTAGATATCTGGGAGTGGATCTGGCAGCGGATGGAACCATGGAAGCGGATGGGAATCATAGGATGGGTGAGGGGGCGAACATCCTGGGAGCCTTGAAGAATGTGTAGAAGTCGAGAACATTATCTCGGAAAGCAAAAATGGGTATGTTTGAAGGAATAGTGGTTCCATCAATTTTGTATGGTTGTGAGGCGTGGAGTATGGATAGAGTTGTGCGCAGGAGGGTGGATGTGCTGGAAATGAGATGTTTGAGGACAATGTGTGGTGTGAGGTGGTTTGATCGAGTAAGTAACGTAAGGGTAAGAGAGATATGTGGAAATAAAAAGAGCGTAGTTGAGAGAGCAGAAGAGGGTGTTTTGAAATGGTTTGGGCACATGGAGAGAATGAGTGAGGAAAGATTGACCAAGAGGATATATGTGTCGGAGGTGGAGGGAACGAGGAGAAGTGGGAGACAAAATTGGAGGTGGAAAGATGGAGTGAAAAAGATTTTGTGTGATCGGGGATTGAACATGCAGGAGGGTGAAAGGAGGGCAAGGAATAGAGTAAATTGGATCGATGTGGTATACCGGGGTTGACGTGCTGTCAGTGGATTGAATCGGGGTATGTGAACTGTCTGGGGTAAACCATTGAAAGCTGCGTAGGTATGTATATTTGCGTGTGTGGACGTGTATGTATATACATGTGTATGGGGGTGGGTTGGGCCATTTCTTTCGTCTGTTTCCTTGAGCTACCTCGCAAACACGGGAGACAGCGACAAAGCCAAAAAAAAAAAAAGAATGAAAAAGAAAAAAAAAAAAAAAAATATATATATATATATATATATATATATATATATATATATATATATATATATATATATATATATATATATTCTTTCTTTCTTTCAAACTATTCGCCATTTCCCGCATTAGCGAGGTAGCGTTAAGAACAGAGAACTGGGCCTTTGAGGGAATACCTCACCTGGCCCAATTCTCTGTTCCTTCTTTTGGAAAAATTAAAAAAAATACGAGAGGGGAGGATTTCCAGCCCCCCGCTCCCTCCCCTTTCAGTCGCCTTCTACGACACGCAGGGAATACGTGATATATATATATATATATGAAGAGGGTGGTGAGAGTAAGTGAGCTTGGGAAGGAGACTTGTGTGAGGAAGTACCAGGAGAGACTGAATACCGAATGGAAAAAGTTGAGAACAATGGAAGTTAGAGGAGTGTGGGAGGAATGGGATGTATTTAGGGAATCAGTGATGGATTGTGCAAACGATGCTTGTGGCATGAGAAGAGTGGGAGGTGGATTGATTAGAAAGGGTAGTGAGTGGTGGGATGAAGAAGTAAGATTATTATTGAAAGAGAAGAGAGAGGCATTTAGACGATTTTTGCAGGGAAAAAATGAGATTGAGTGGAAGATGTATAAAAGAAAGAGACAGGAGGTCAAGAGAAAGATGCAAGAGGTGAAAAAGAGGGCAAATGAGAGTTGGGGTGAGCGAGTATCATTAGATTTTAGGGAGAATAAAAAGATGTTCTGGAAGGAGGTAAATAAAGTGCGTAAGACAAGGGAGCAAATGGGAACTTCAGTGAAGGGCGCAAATGGGGAGGTGATAACAAGTAGTGCTGATGTGAGAAGGATTTGGAGTGAGTATTTTGAAGGTTTGTTGAATGTGCTTGATGATAGAGTGGCAGATATAGGGTGTTTTGGTCGAGCTGGTGTGCAAAGTGAGAGGGTTAGGGAAAATGATTTGGTAAACAGAGAAGAGGTAGTAAAAGCTCTGCAGAAGATGAAAGCCGGCAAGGGAGCAGGTTTGGATAGTATTGCAGTGACATTTATTAAAAAAGGGGTGACTGTATTGTTGACTGGTTGGTAAGGTTATTTAATGTATGTATGACTCATGGTGAGGTGCCTGAGGATTGGCGAAATGCGTTCATAGTGCCATTGTACAAAGGCAAAGGGGATAAAAGTGAGTGCTCAAAGAACAGAGGTATAAGTTTGTTGAGTATTCTTATAAATTATATGGGATGGTATTGATTGAGAGGGTGAAGGCATGTAAAGAGCATCAGATTGGGGAAGAGCAGTGTGGTTTCAGAAGTGGTAGAGGATGTGTGGATCAGGTGTTTGCTTTGAAGAATGTATGTGAGAGATACTCAGAAAAACAAATGGATTTGCATGTAGCATTTATGGATTTGCAGAAGGAATATGATAGATTTGATAGAGATGCTCTGTGGAAGGTATTAAGAATATATGGCGTGGGAGACAAGTTGTTAGAAGCAGTGAAAATTTTTATCGAGGATGTAAGGCATCTGTACGTGTAGGAAGAGAGGAAAGTGATTGGTTCTCAGTGAATGTAGGTTTGCGGCAGGGGTGTGTGATGTCTCCATGGTTGTTTAATTTGTTTATGGATGGGTTTGTTAGGGAGGTGAATGCAAGAGTTATGGAAAGAGGGGCAAGTATGAAGTCTGTTGTGGGTGAGAGAGCTTGGGAAGTGAGTCAGTTGTTGTTCGCTGACGATACAGCGCTGGTGGCTGATTCATGTGAGAAACTGCAGAAGCTGGTGACTGAGTTTGGTAAAGTGTGTGCAAGAAGAAAGTTAAGAGTAAATGTGAATAAGAGCAAGGTTATTAGGTACAGTAGGGTTGAGGGTCAAGTCAATTGGGAGGTAAGTTTGAATGTAGAAAAACTGGAGGAATTAAAGTGTTTTAGATATCTGTGAGTGGATCTGGCAGCGGATGGAACCATGGAAGCGGAAGTGAATCATAGGGTGGGTGAAGGGGCGAACATCCTGGGAGCCTTGAAGAATGTTCGGAAGTCAAGAACATTATCTCGGAAAGCAAAAATGAGTATGTTTGAAGGAATAGTGGTTCCAACAATGTTGTACGGTTGCGGGGCGTGGGCTATGGATAGAGTTGTGCGCAGGATGGTGGATGTGCTGGAAATGAGATGTTTGAGGACAATGTGTGGTGTGAGGTGGTTTGATCGAGTAAGTAATGTAAGGGTAAGAGAGATGTGTGGAAATAAAGAGAGCGTGGTTGAGAGAGCAGAAGAGGGTGTTTTGAAATGGTTTGGGCACATGGAGAGAATGAGTTAGGAAAGATTGACCAAGAGGATATATGTGTCGGAGGTGGAGGGAACGAGGAGAAGTGGGAGACCAAATTGGAGGTGGAAAGATGTAGTGAAAAAGATTTTGTGTGATCGGGGCCTGAACATGCAGGAGGGTGAAAGGAGGGCAAGGAACAGAGTGAATTGGATCGATGTGGTATACCGGGGTTGACGTGCTGTCAGTGGATTGAATCGGGGCATGTGAAGCGTCTGGGGTAAACCATTGAAAGTTGTGTGGGGCCTGGATGTGGAAATGGAGCTGTGGTTTCGGGTATTATTGCATGACAGCTAGAGACTGAGTGTGAACGAATGGGGCCTTTGTTGTCTTTTCCTAGTGCTACCTCGCACATATGAGGGGGGAGGGGGATGGTACTCCATGTGTGGCGAGGTGGCGATGGGAATGAATAAAGGCAGACAGTGTGAATTGTGTGCATGGTTATATATGTATGTGTCTGTGTGTGTATATATATGTGTACATTGAGTTGTATAGGTATGTATATTTGCGTGTGTAGACGTGTATGTATAGTGTATGGGGGTGTGTTGGGCCATTTCTTTCGTCTGTTTCCTTGCGTTACCTCGCAAACGCGGGAGACAGCGGCAAAATAAAAAAAAAATATATATATTTTATTTTATATTTATTTTGCTTTGTCGCTGTCTCCCGCGTTTGCTAGGTAGCGTAAGGAAACAGACGAAAGAAATGGCCCAACCCACCCCCATACACATGTATATACATACCCGTCCACACACGCAAATATACATACCCATACATCTCAATGCACACATGTATATACACACACAGACACATACATATATACACATGCACACAATTCACATTGCCTTTATTCATTCCCATCGCTACCTCGCCACACATGGAATAAAATCCCCCTCCCCCTTCATGTGTGCGAGGTAGCGCTAGGAAAAGACAACAAAGACCCCATTCGTTCACACTCAGTCTCTACCTGTCATGTAATAATTCCCGAAACCACAGCTCCCTTTCCATATCCAGGCCCCACAGAACTTTCCATGGTTTACCCCAGACGCTTAACATGCCCTGATTCAATCCATTGATAGCACGTCTACCTCGGTAAACCACATCGATGCAATTCACACTATTCCTTGCCCGCCTTTCACCCTCCTGCATGTTCAGGCCCCGGTCATTCAAAATCTTTTTCACTCCATTTTTCCACCTCCAATTTGGTCTCCCACTTCTCGTTCCCTCCACCTCCGACACATATATCCTCTTGGTCAATCTTTCCTCACTCGTTCTCTCCATGTGCCCAAACCTTTTCAAAACACCCTCTTTTGCTCTCTCAACCACGCTCTTTTTATTTCCACACATCTCTCTTACCCTTACATTACTTACTCGATCAAACCACCTCACACCACATATTGTCCTCAAACATCTCATTTCCAGCACATCCACCCTCCTGCGCACAACTCTATCTATAGCCCACGCCTCGTAACCATATAACATATATATATATATATATATATATATATATATATATATATATATATATATATATATATATATATATATATATACATTTTTTTTTTTTTCATACTATCCGCCATTTCCCGCGACAGCGAGGTAGCGTTAAGAACAGAGGACTAGGCCTTTGAGGAAATATCCTCACCTGGCCCCTTCTCTGTTCCTTCTTTTGAAAAAAAAAAAAAAAAAAAACGAGAGGGGAGGATTTCCAGCCCCCCGCTCCCTTCCCTTTTAGTCGCCTTCTACGACACGCAGGGAATACGTGGGAAGTATTCTTTCTCCCCTATCCCCAGGGATAATATATATATATATATATATATATATATATATATATATATATATATATATATATATATATATATATATATATATATATATATATATATATAATTAAGAGAGATGGTCAGAGAGCTTTATTAGATCACGTGTGAATTGATAAGTGCGTGAAAGAGAGACTTTTGGATGTTAATATGTTGATAGCTGCAACTGGAGGGATATCTAATAATCATATTGTGGAGGCGAAGGTGAACGTCTTTAGAAGGTTTTCAGAAAGGAATAGAGAATGTTGGTTTGAAGAGAGTGGTGAGAGTAATTGAGCTTGGGAAGGAGACTTGTATGAGGAATTACTAAGAGAAACCGAGTGCTGAATAGAAAAAGGTGAGAACAAAGGACGTAAGGGGAGTGGGGGAGGAATGGGTTGTATTTAGAGAGGCAGTGATGGAATCTGCAAAAGATGCCTGTTGCATGAGAAGCGTTCGAGGTGGGATGATTAGAAAGGGTAGTGAGTGGTCGGATGAAGAAGTGAGATTATTAGTGAACTAGAAGAGGCATTTGGACGAATTTTGCAGAAAACGAGTGCAAATGACTGGGAGATGTATAAAAGAAAGAGGCAGGAGGTCAAGAGAAAGGTGCAAGAGGCAATAAAGAGGGCAAATGAGAATTGGGAAGAGAGGGTATCATTCAATTTTAGAGAGAATAAAGAATGTTTTGCAAGAAGGTAAAAAAAAATGCGTAAGACAAGAGAACACATAGGAACATCGGTGAAGGGGGTTAATGGGGAGGTAATAACAAGTAGTGGTGATGTGAGAAGGAGAAGGAGTTATTATTTTGAAGGTTTGTTGAATGTGTTAGATGATAGAGTGGAAAATATAAAGTGTTTTGGTCGAGGTGGTGTCCGAAATGAGAGGGTTAGAGAGAATGATCTGGTAAACAGAGAAGAGGTAATGAAAGCTTTGCGGAAGATGAAAGCCGGCAAGGCGGCGGGGTTGCATGATATTGCAGTTGAATTTATTAAAAAATGAGGTGACTGTGTTGTTGACTGGTTGATAAGGATATCTAATGTATGTATGGTTCATTGTTAGGTGTCTGAGGTTTGGCGGAATGCATTCATAGTGCCATTGTACAAAGTCAAAGGGGATAAAGGTGAGTGCTCCAATTACAGAGGTATAACTTCGTTGAGTATTCCTGGGAAATTATATGTGATGTATTGATTGAGAGGGTAAAGGCATGTACAGAGCATCAGATTGGGGAAGAGCAGTGTCTTTCCAGAAGTGGCAGAGGATGTGTGGATCAGGTGTTTGCTTTCAAGAATGTATGTGAGAGATACTTAGAAAAACAAATGGATTTGTATGTAGCATTTATGGATCTGGAGAATGCATATGATAGAGTTGATAGATATGCTGTGTGGAAGGTATTAAGAATATATGGTGTAGACGGCAAGTTGCTAAAAGCAAAGAAAAGTTTTATCGAGGATGTAAGGCATGTGTACGTGTAGGAAGAGAGGAAAGTGACTGGTTCTCAGTGAATGTCGGTTTGCGACAGGGGTGATTATGTCTCCATGGTTGTTTGATTTGTTTATGGATGGGGTTGTTAGGGAGGTGAATGCAAGGGTTTTGGAGAGGGGGCAAGTACGCAATCTGTTTTGAATGAAAGGGGTTTGGAAGTGAGTCAGTTGTTGTTCGCTGATGATATAGCGTTGATTGCTGATTCGGCTGAGAAACTACAGAAACTGGTGACTGAGTTTGGTAAAGTGTGTGAAATAAGAAAGCTGAAAGTAAATGTGAATAAGAGCAAGGATATTAGGTACAGTATGGTTGAGGAGCAAGTCAATTTGGAGGTAAGTTTTAATGAAGAGAAACTGGAGAAAGTGAAGGGTTTTAGATATCTGGGATTGGATTTGCCAGGGGATGGAACCATGGAAGCGTAAGTGATTCACAGGGTGGGTTGGAGTGGGGGAGCGAAAGTTCTTGGAGTGTTGAAAAATATGTGGAGGGCGAGAACATGATGTTGGAAAGCAAAAATGGATATGTTTGAAGGAATTGTGGTTCCTACAATGTTATATGGTTGCGAGTGGGCTATAGATAGAGTTGTGCGGAGGAGGGTGGATGTGTTGGAAGTGAGATTGTTGAGGACAATGTGTGGTTTGGCGTGGTTTGATCGAACAAGTAATGAAAGGTAAGAGAGTTGTTTGGTAATAAAAAGAGTGTGGCTGAGAGAGCAGAAGAGGGTGTTTTGGAATGGTTAGAATGAGTGAGGAAAGATTGACCAAGAGGATATATGTGTTAGAGGTGGAGGGAACGAGAAGTTGGAGACCAAATTGGAGATGGAAGAAGAAGTGAAAAATATTTTGAACGATCGTGGCCTGAACATGTAGGAAGCTTGCAAGGATTGCAAGGAATAGAGTAAATTGGAGCGACGTGGAATACTTGGTTCGACGTGCTGTCAATGGATTGAACCAGGGCATATGAAGCGTTTGGGGTAAACCATGGAAAGCTTTGTGGGGCCTGGATGTGAAAAGGGAGCCGTGGTTTTGGTGCATTATGAATTACAGCTAGAGACTGAGTGTGAACGAATGCGGCCTTTGTTGTCTTTTCCTAGCGCTACCTCGTGCTCATTCGGGGGAGGGGGTGTCATTTCACGTGTGGCGGGGTGGCGATAGGAGTGAATAAAGGCAGCAAGGATGAATAGTGTACATGTGTATGTATGTATATGTCCTTGTATGTATTTGCGTGTATACGTTGGAATGTATAGGCATGTATATATGCGTGTATGGACGTGTATGTATATACATGTGTATGTGGGTGGGAATAAAGTGCATATGAACGCGCACCTTCATAGAACATACAAAGCTCCAACAGCCAGGATCGAACCCGGGACCCCTGTGCAAGAGGCAGGCATGCTAACCGCTAGGCTATGGGACTGTATAATAGGAAACAACTATTCGAAATACTAAGTACTCGAATATTTGTATGTTCTATGAAGGTGCGCGTTCATATGCACTTTACTCGTATTCATATACCTCCGCGTTGTACAGTTAGGTTCGGTAAAACGCTATCAGCTGGCTATGTGCGTCTGTTCGGAAACAACCGATATAGACCCCGTTGCTCACCATTGTGAGACGATGGGTATTCGAGTACTTAGTATTTCGAATAGTTGTTTCCTATTTTACAGTCCCATAGCCTAGCGGTTAGCATGCCTGCCTCTTGCACAGGGGTCCCGGGTTCGATCCTGGCTGTTGGAGGTTTGTATGTTCTATGAAGGTGCGCGTTCATATGCACTTTATTCGTATATATGTATATATATATATATATATATATATATATATATATATATATATATATATATATATATATATATATATATTTCTTTCCTTCATACTATTCGCCATTTCCCACATTAGCGAGGTAACGCAAAGAACAGAGGACTAGGCCTTTGAGGAATATCCTTATCTGGCCCCCTTCTTTGTTCTTT
>NW_027264573.1:0-23981 GCF_036320965.1 Panulirus ornatus | reverse complement strand
TGGGGAATTTATTAAAAAAGGGGGTGACTGCATTGTTGACTGGTGGTAAGGTTATTCAATTATGTTAATTTGGGTGTGTGCCTGTGGTTTTGCGGTATTAGCGTGCATTGTGCCATTGTGGCAAGGCAAGGGGAATACGAACTGTGAGTGATCAAATTTCAGAGGTATAAGTTTGTTTAGGAGTATTTTCCTGGTAAATTATACGGGAGGGTTTGATTGAATGAGGGTGAAAGAAAGTACATAGCATCATGATTGGGGAAGAAGGCTTTGTGGTTTCAGATGTGGTAGAACATCGTGTAGATTCAGGTGTTTGCTTTGAAGAATGTATGTGAGAAATACTTAGAATAGCAATGGATTTGTATATAGCATTTATGGATCTGGAGATAGAGTTGACAGAGATGCTCTGTGGAGGTACTAAAAATATATAGTGTGGGAGAGAAGTTGTAAGAAGCAGTGAAAAGTTTTTATCGAGGATGTGAGGCATGTGTACGTGTAGGAAGAGAGGAAAATGATTGGTTCTTAGTGAATATAGGTTTGCGGCAGGGGTGTGTGATGTCTCCATGGTTGTTTAATTTATTTATGGATGGGGTTGTTAGGGAGGTGAATACAAGAGTTTTGGAAAGAGGGGCAAGTATGAAGTCTGTTGTGGGTGAGAGAGCTTGGGAAGTGAGTCAGTTGTTGTTCGCTGATGATTCAGCGCTGGTGGCTGATTCATGTGAGAAACTGCTGAAGCTGGTGACTGAGTTTGGTAAAGTGTGTGAAAGAAGAAAGTTAAGAGTAAATGTGAATAAGAGCAAGGTTATTAGGTACAGAAGGGTTGAGGGTCAAGTCAACTGGGAGGTAAGTTTGAATGGAGAAAAACTGGAGGAAGTAAAGTGTTTTAGATATCTGGGAGTGGATCTGGCAGCGGATGGAACCATGGGAGCGGAAGTGAATCATAGGGTGGTGGAGGGGGCGAGAATTCTGGGAGCCTTGAAGAATGTGTGGAAGTCGAGAACATTATCTCCGAAAGCAAAAATAGGTATGTTTGAAGGAATAGTGGTCCGAACAATGTTGTATGGTTGTGAGGCGTGGGCTATGGATAGAGTTGTGCGCAGGAGGGTGGATGTGCTGGAAATGAGATGCTTGAGGACAATATGTGGTGTGAGGTGGTTTGATCGAGTAAATAATGTAAGGGTAAGAGAGATGTGTGGAAATAAAAAGAGCGTGGTTGAGAGAGCAGAAAAGGGTGTTTTGAAATGCTTTGGGCACACGGAGAGAATGAGTGAGGAAAGATTGACCAAGAGGATATATGTGTCGGAGGTGGAGGGAACGAGAAGTGGGAGACCAAATTGGAGGTGGAGAGATGGAGTGAAAAAGATCTTGAGTGATCGGGGCCTGAACATGCAGGAGAGTGAAAGGCGTGAAAGGAATAGAGTGAATTGTGTCGATGTGCTATACCGGGGTCGACGTTCTGTCAATGGATTGAATCAGGGCATGTGAAGCGTCTGGGGAAAATCATGGAAATTTCTCTGGGGCCTGGATGTGGAAAGGGAGCTGTGGTTTCGGTGCATTATCGCATGGCAGCTAGAGACTGAGTGTAAACGAATGAGGCCTTTGTTGTCTTTTCCTACGCTATCTCGCACAAATGAGGGGGAGGGGGAATTTATTCCATGTGTGGCGAGGTGACGATAGGAATGAATAAAGGCAGACAGTGTGAATTTTGTGCATGTGTATATATGTATGTGTCTGTGTATGTATATATATGTGTACATTGAGATGAATGGGTATGCATATTTGCGTGTGTGGACGTGTGTGTATGTGCATGTGTATGGGGGTGGGTTGGGCCATTTCTTTCTTATTTTTCCTTGCGCTACCTCGCAAGCGCGGGAGACAGCGACAAAGCAAAATAGATAAATGAATAGATAAATAAATATATATATATATATATATATATATATATATATATATATATATATATATATATATATATATATATATATATATTTTTTTTTTTTGTCGCTGTCTCCTGCGTTTGCGAGGTAGCGTAAGGAAACAGACGAAAGAAATGGCCCAACCCACCCCCATACACATGCATATACATACACGTCCACACACGCAAATATACATACCTACACAGCTTCCCATGGTTTACCCCAGACGCTTCACATGCCCTGATTCAATCCACTGACAGCACGTCAAACCCGGTATACCACGTCGATCCAATTCACTTTATTCCTTGCCCTCCTTTCACCCTCCTTCATGTTCAGTCCCCGATCACACAAAATCTTTTTCACTCCATCTTTCAACCTCCAATTTGGTCTCCCACTTCTCCTCGTTCCCTCCACCTCCGATACATATATCCTCTTGGTCAATCTTTCCTCACTCATTCTCTCCATGTGCCCAAACCATTTCAAAACACCCTCTTCTGCTCTTTCAACCACGCTCTTTTTATTTCCACACATCTCTCTTACCCTTACGTTACTTGCTCGATCAAACCACCTCACACCACACATTGTCCCTAAACATCTCATTTCCAGCACATCCACCCTCTTGCGCACAACTCTATCCATAGCCCACGCCTCGCAACCATACAACATTGTTGGAACTACTATTCCTTCAAACATACCCATTTTTGCTTTCCGAGATGATGTTCTCGACTT
Organism: Panulirus ornatus; assembly: GCF_036320965.1. Classification (NCBI taxonomy): domain Eukaryota; kingdom Metazoa; phylum Arthropoda; class Malacostraca; order Decapoda; family Palinuridae; genus Panulirus; species Panulirus ornatus. The sequence goes on along the minus strand of NW_027264573.1, from coordinate 21,339 downwards.
CCACACATTCTTCAAGGCTCCCAGGATTCTCGCCCCCTCCCCCACCCTATGATCCACTTCCGCTTCCATGGTTCCATCCGCTGCCAGATCCACTCCCAGATATCTAAAACACTTTACTTCCTCCATTTTTTCTCCATTCAAACTTACCTCCCAGTTGACTTGACCCTCAACCCTACTGTACCTAACAACCTTGCTCTTATTCACATTTACTCTTAACTTTCTTCTTTCACACACTTTGCCAAACTCAGTCACCAGCTTCTGCAGTTTCTCACGTGAATCAGCCACCAGCGCTGTATCATCAGCGAACAACAACTGACTCACTTCCCAAGCTCTCTCATCCCCAACAGACTTCATACTTGCCCCTCTTTCCAAAACTCTTGCATTCACCTCCCTAACAACCCCATCCATAAACAAATTAAACAACCATGGAGACATCACACACCCCTGCCGCAAACCTACATTCACTGAGAACCAATCACTTTCCTCTCTTTCTAGACGTACACATGCCTTACAACCTCGATAAAAACTATATATATATATATATATATATATATATATATATATATATATATATATATATATATATATATATATATATATATATATATATATATATATATATATATATGCGTGGGAAGAATGCTTCCCACGCATCCCTCACGTGTCGTAGAACTCAACTTAAGGGGACGGGAGCGGCAGTGAGTGGTCATCCTCCTCGAAGGCCCAGATTGGGGTGTTTGTGGATGTAACGAAGATGAGAAAAAATGAGAAATAGGTAGTATATTTGAGGAAAGGAACCTAGATGTTTTGGCTCTGAGTGAAATTAAGCTCGAAGGGCAAAGGGGAGGAGTGGTTTGTGAATGTCTTGGTAGTAAAGTCTGGGGTTGGTGAGAGGACAAGAGCAAGGGAAGGAGTATCACTACTCCTGAAACAGTAGTGGTGGGAGTATGTGATAGCGTGTAACAAAGTAAACTCTAAATTGATATGGGTAAAAGTGAAAGTGGATGGAGAGAGATGTTTGCTTCTTGGTACATATTCACCTGGGCATGAGAAGAAGGATCATGAGAGGCAAGTGCTTTGGGAGCAGCTGAGTTAGTTTGTTAGTAGTTTTGATGCACGAGACTGTTATAGTGATGGGGATTTCAATGCAAAGGTGAGTAATGTGGCAATTGAGATAATAATTGGTGTGCATCGGGTGTTCAGTGTTGTAAAGGGAAATGGTGTAGAGCTTGTAGATTTGTGCGCTGAAAAAGGACTGTTGATTGGGAATACCTTTTATAGATAGAGATATACATAAGTATGCGTATGTAAGTAAAAGAGCTGGCCAGAGAGCTTTATTAGATTCCGTGTTAATTGATAGGCGCGCGATAAAGAGACTTTTAGATTTTATTGTGCTGAGAGGTGGAACTGGAGGGATGTCTGATGATAATCTTGAGGAGGCGAAAGTGAAGATTTGTAGTGGTTTTCAGAAAAGAAAAGAGAGTTGAGAGTAAGTAGGCTTAGGAATGAGACTTGTATGAGGAAGTACCAGGAGAGACTGGGTATAGATTAGAAAAAAGTGAGAACAGAGGTAAGGGGAGTGGGAGAGGAATGGAATGTATTTTGGGAAGGAGTGATGGCTTGCGTGAAAGATGCATGTGGAATGAGAAGCCTGGGAGGTGGGGAGATTAGAAAGGGTAGTGAGTTGTGGGATGAAGAGGTAAGATTATCAGTGAAAGAGAAGAGAGAGGCATTTGGACGATTTTTGCAGGTAAATAATGCAAATGACTGGGAGATATATAAAAGAAAGAGGCAGGAGGTCAAGAGTAAGATGCATGAGGTGAAAAAGAGGGCAAATGAGATTTGGGGTGAGAGAGTATCATCAAAATTTAATGAGAATGAAATGATGTTTTGGAAGGAGGTAAATAAAGTGGGTAAGACAAGTGAACAAATGGGAACATCAGTGAAGAGGGCGAATGGGGAGGTGATAAAAAGTAGTGGTGATGTGAGAAGGAGATGGAGTGAGTATTTTGAAGGTTTATTAAATGTGTTGGATGATATAGGGTGTTTTGGTCGAGGTGGTGTGCAAGTTGAGATGGTTAGGGAGAATGATTTGGTAAGCAGAGAAGAGGCAGTAAAAGTTTTGCGTAAGATGAAAGCCGGCAAGACAGCGAGTTTGAATTGTACTGCAGTGAAAATTATTAAAAAAAAGGGGGTGACTTTTTTTTGATCGGTAAGTAAAAGTATTTAAAGTATGTATGACTCATGGTGAGGTGCCTGAGGATTGGCAGAATGCATGCATAGTGTCACTGTACAAAGGCAAAGACGATAGAGGTGAGGACTCAAATTATACAAATTATACAAATTATATGGGAGGGAATTGATTGAGAGGGTGAAGGCATGCACAGACCATCAGGTTGGGGAAGGGCAGTGTGGTTTCAGAAGTGGTAGAGGATGTGTGGATTAGGTGTTTGCTCTGAAGAATGTATGTTAGAGAATGTATGGTTGAGAGAGCAGAAGAGGGTGTTTTGAAATGGTTTGGACACATGGCGAGAGGGAACGAGGAGAAGTGGAAGACCAAATTGGAGGTGGAGAGATGCAGTGAAAAAGATTTTGAGCGATCGTGCCTGAACATGCAGGAGGGTGAAAGGCGTGCAAGGAATAGAGTGAAGTGGAACGATGTGGTATACCAGGGTCGACGTGCTGTGAATGGATTGGACCAGTGTATGTGAAGTGTCTGGGGTAAACCATGGAATGTTTTATGGGGCCTTTTCCTAGCGCTACCTCTCTGACATGCCTTGGGAGGGGGATGTCATATCATGTGTGGCGAAGTGGCGACGGGAATGAATAAGAGCAGCAAGAATGAATTATGTGCATGTGTATACATGGATAAGTATGTGTGTGTATAAATATGTATTCGTTGAGATGTATAGGTATGTATTTCTACGTGTGTAGACGTGCATGTGGGTAGGTTGGGCCATTCTTTCGTATGTTTCCTTGCGCTGAGTCACTAACACGGGAGACATTAACAAACTATAATAAATATATATATATATATATATATATATATATATATATATATATATATATATATATATATATATATATATATATATATATATATATTTCTCTTTTTTTTTTGCTTTGTCGCTGTCTCCCGCGTTTGCGAGGTAGCGCAAGGAAACAGACGAAAGAAATGGCCCAACCCACCCCCATACACAATGTATATACATACACGTCCACACACGCAAATATACATACCTATACATCTCAATGTACACATATATATACACACACAGACACATACATATATACCCATGCACACAATTCACACTGTCTGCCTTTATTCATTTCCATCGCCACCTCGCCACACATGGAATACCATCCCCCTCCCCCCTCATGTGTGCGAGGTAGCACTAGGAAAAGACAACAAAGGCCCAATTCGTTAACACTCAGTCTCTAGCCGTCATGCAATAATGCCCGAAACCACAGCTCCCTTTCCACATCTAGGCCCCACACAACTTTCCAAGGTTTACCCCAGACGCTTCACATGCCCTGATTCAATCCACTGACAGCACGTCAACCCCGGTATACCTCATCGATTCAATTCACTCTATTCCTTAACCGCCTTTCACCCTCCTGCATGTTCAGGCCCCGATCACACAAAATCTTTTTCACTCCATCTTTCGACCTCCAAATTGGTCTCCCACTTCTCCTCGTTCCCTCCACCTCCGACACATATATCCTCTTGGTCAATCTTTCCTCACTCATTCTCTCCATGTGACCAAACCATTTCAAAACGCCCTCTTCTGCTCTCTCAACCACGCTCTTTTTATTTCCACACATCTCTCTTACCCTTAAGTTACTTACTCGATCAAACCACCTCACACCACAAATTGTCCTCAAACATCTCATTTCCAGCAAATTCACCCTCCTGCGCACAACTCTATAAATACCCCACGCCTCGCAACCATACAACATTGTTGGAACCACTATTCCTTCAAACATAACCATTTTTGCTTTCCGAGATAATGTTCTCGACTTCCACACATTCTTCAAGGCTCCCAGGATTCTCGCCCCCTCCCCCACCCTATGATTCACTTCCGCTTCCAAGGTTCCATCCGCTGCCAGATCCACTCCCAGATATCTAAAACACTCTACTTCCTCCAGTTTCTCTAATTTTCAAACTTACCTCCCAATTGGCTTGACCCTCACCCCTACTGAACCTAATAACCTTGCTCTTATTCACATTTACTCTTAACTTTCTGCTTTCACACACTTTACCAAACTCAGTCACCAGCTTCTGCAGTTTCTCACACGAATCAGCCACCAGCGCTGTGTCATCAGCGAACAACAACTGACTCACTTCCCAAGCTCTCTCATCCACAACAGACTTCATACTTGCCCCTCTTTCCAAAACTCTTGCATTCACCTCCCTAAAAACCCCATCCATAAACAAATTAAACAACCATGGAGACATCACACACCCCTGCCGCAAACCTACATTCACTGAGAACCAATCACTTTCCTCTCTTCCTACACGTCGATAAAAACGTTTCAATGCTTCTAACAACTTGCCTCCCACCCATATATTCTTAATACCTTCCACAGAGCATCTCTATCAACTCTACCATATGCCTTCGTCAGATCCATAAACGCCACATACAAATCCATTTGCTTTTCTAAGTATTTCTCACATATGTATATATATGTATATATATATATGTATATATATATATATATATATATATATATATATATATATATATATATATATATATATATATATATATATGTATTTTCTTTTTTCTTTTAAACTATTCGCCATTTCCCGCGTTAGCGAGGTAGCGTTTAGAACAGAAAAATGGGCCTTTGAGGGAATACCCTCACCTGGCCCCCTAATCTGTTCCTTCTTTTGGAAAATTAAAAAAAAAATAATGAGAGGGGAGGATTTCCAGCCCCCCGCTCCCTCCCCTTTTAGTCGCCTTCTACGACACGCATGGAATACGTGGGAAGTATTCTTTCTCCCCTATTCCCAGGGATAATACATATACACACATGTACATATTCATATATATATATATATATATATATATATATATATATATATATATATATATATATATATATATATATATATATATATATATATATATATATATATATATATATATATATACATATATATATATATATATATATATATATATATATATATATATATATATATATATATATATATATATATGTATATATATATATATATATATATATATATATATATATATATATATATATATATATATATATATATATATATATATATATATATATTTTATACTTTATCGCTGTCTCCCGCTTTTGCGAGGTAGCGCAAGGAAACAGACGAAAGAAATGGCCGAACCCCCCCCCCCATACACATGTATATACACACGTCCACAAACGCAAATATACATACCTACACAGCTTTCCATGGTTTACCCCAGACGCTTCACATGCCTTGATTCAATCCACTGACAGCACGTCAACCCCGGTATACCACATCGCTCCAATTCACTCTATTCCTTGCCCTCCTTTCACTCTCCTGCATGTTCAGGCCCCGATCACACAAAATCTTTTTCACTCCATCTTTCCACCTCCAATTTGGTCTCCCTCTTCTTCTTGCTCCCTCCACCTCCGACACATATATCCTCTTGGTCAATCTTTCCTCACTCATCCTCTCCATGTGCCCAAACCACTTCAAAACACCCTCTTCTGCTCTCTCAACCACGCTCTTTTTATTTCCACACATCTCTCTTACCCTTACGTTACTCACTCGATCAAACCACCTCACACCACACATTGTCCTCAAACATCTCATTTCCAGCACATCCATCCTCCTGCGCACAACTCTATCCATAGCCCACGCCTCGCAACCATACAACATTGTTGGAACCACTATTCCTTCAAACATACCCATTTTTGCTTTCCGAGATAATGTTCTCGACTTCCACACATTCTTCAAGGCCCCTAGAACTTTCGCCCCCTCCCCCACCCTATGATCCACTTCCGCTTCCATGGTTCCATCCGCTGCCAGATCCACTCCGAGATATCTAAAACACTTCACTTCCTCCAGTTTTTCTCCATTCAAACTCACCTTCCAATTGACTTGACCCTCAACCCTACTGTACCTAATAACCTTGCTCTTATTCACATTTACTCTTAACTTTCTTCTTCCACACACTTTACCAAACTCAGTCACCAGCTTCTGCAGTTTCTCACATGAATCAGCCACCAGCGCTGTATCATCAGCGAACAACAACTGACTCACTTCCCAAGCTCTCTCATCCCCAACAGACTTCATATATATATAGCACTACTCCTGAATCAGGAGTTGTGGGAGTATGTGATAGAGTGTAAGAAAGTAAATTCTAGATTGATATGGGTAAAACTGAAAGTTGATGGAGAAAGATGGGTGATTATTGGTGCATATGCACCTGGGCATGAGAAGAAAGATCATGAGAGGCAAGTGTTTTGGGAGCAGCTGAATGAGTGTGTTAGTGGTTTTGATGCAAAAGACCGGGTTATAGTGATGGGTGATTTGAATGCAAAGGTGAGTAATGTGGCAGTTGAGGGAATAATTGGTATACATGGAGTGTTCAGTGTTGTAAATGGAAATGGTGAAGAGATTGTAGATTTATGTGCTGAAAAAGGACTGGTGATTGGGAATACCTGGTTTAAAAAGCGAGATATACATAAGTATACGTATATAAGTAGGAGAGATGGCAAGAGAGCGTTATTGGATTACGTGTTAATTGATAGACGCACGAAAGAGAGACTTTTGGATGTTAATGTGCTGAGAGGTGCAACTGGAGGGATGTCTGATCATTATCTTGGGGAAGCAAAGGTGAAGATTTGTGGGGGTTTTCAGAAAAGAAGAGAGAATGTTGGGGTGAAGAGATTGGTGAGAGTAAGTGAGCTTGGGAAGGAGACGTGTGTGAGGAAGTACCAGGAGAGACTGAGTACAGAATGGAAAAAGGTGAGAGCAAAGGAGGTAAGGGGAGTCGGGGAGGAATGGGATGTATTTAGGGAAGCAGTGATGGCGAAGCGTGGGAGGTGGGTTGACTAGAAAGGTAGTGAGTGGTGGGTTGACTAGAAAGGTAGTGAGTGGTGGGATGAAGAAGTAAGATTATTAGTGAAAGAGAAGAGGGAGGCATTTCAACGATTTTTGTAGGGAAAAAATGCAAATGAGTGGGAGAGGTATAAAAGAAAGAGGCAGGAGGTCAAGAGAAAGGTGCAAGGGGTGAGAGAGTATCATTAAATTTTAGGGAGAATAAAAAGATGTTCTGGAAGGAGGTAAATAAAGTGCGTAAGACGAAGGAGCAAATGGGAACTTCAGTGAAGGGGGCTAATGGGGAGGTGATAACAAGTAGTGGTGATGTGAGAAGGAGATGGAGTGAGTATTTTGAAGGTTTGTTGAATGTGTTTGATGATAGAGTGGCAGATGTGGGGTGTCTTGGTCGAGGTGGTGTGCAAAGCGAGAGGGTTAGGGATAATGATTTGGTAAATAGAGAAGAGGTAGTAAAAGCTGAAGATGAAAACCGGCAAAGCAGCAGGTTTGGATGGCATTGCAGTGGAATTTATTAAAAAAGGGGGTGACTGTATTGTTGACTGGGTGGTAAGGTTATTTAATGTATGTATGATTCATGGTGAGTTGCCTGAGGATTGGCGGAATGCTTGCATAGTGCCATTGTACAAAGGCAAAGGGGATAAGAGTGAATGCTCAAATTACAGAGGTATAAGTTTGTTGAGTATTCCTGGTAAATTATATGGGAGGGTATTGATTGAGAGGGTGAAGGCATGTACAGAGCATCAGATTGGGGAAGAGCAGTGTGGTTTCAGAAGTGGTAGAGGATGTGTGGATCAGGTGTTCACTTTGAAGAATGTATGTGAGAAATACTTAGAAAAACAAATGGATTTGTATGTAGCATTTATGGACCTAGAGAAGGCATATGATAGAGTTGATAGAGGTGCTCTGTGGAAGGTATTAAGAATATATGGTGTGGGAGACAAGTTGTTAGAAGCAGTGAAAAGTTTTTATCGAGGATGTAAGGCATGTGTACTTGTACGAAGAGAGGAAAGTGATTGGTTCTCAGTGAATGTAGTTTTGCGGCAGGGGTATGTGATGTCTCCATGGTTGTTTAATTTGTTTATGGAGGGGGTTGTTTGGGAGGTGAATGCAAGAGTTTTGGAAAGAGGGGCAAGTATGCAGTCTGTTGTGGATGAGAGAGCTTGGGAAGTGAGTCAGTTGTTGTTCGCTGATGATACAGCGCTGGTGGCTGATTCATGTAAGAAACTGCAGAAGCTGGTGACTGAGTTTGGTAAAGTGTGTGAAAGAAGAAAGTTAAGAGTAAATGTGAATAAGAGCAAGGTTATTAGGTACAGTAGGGTTGAGGGTCAAGTCAATTGGGAGGTAAGTTTGAATGGAAAAAAACTGGAGGAAGTGAAGTGTTTTAGATACCTGGGAGTGGATCTAGCAGCGGATGGAACCATGGAAGCGGAAGTGAATCATAGGGTGGGGGAGGGGACGAGAATTCTGGGAGCCTTGAAGAATGTTTGGAAGTCGAGAACATTATCTCGGAAAGCAAAAATGGGTATGTTTGAAGGAATAGTTGTTCCAACAATGTTGTATGGTTGCGAGGCGTAGGCTATAGATAGAGTTGTGCGCAGGAGGGTGGATGTGCTGAAAATGAGATGTTTGACGAAAATATGTGGTGTGAGGTGGTTTGATCGAGTAATTAATGTAAGGGTGAGAGAGATGTGTGGAAATAAAATGAGCGTGGTTGAGAGAGCAGAAGAGGGTGTTTTGAAATGGTTTGGTCACATGGAGAGAATGAGTGGGGAAAGATTGACCAAGAGGATATATGTGTCAGAGGTGGAGGGAACGAGGAGAAGTGGGAGACCAAATTGGAGGTGGAAAGATGGAGTGAAAAAGATTTTGAGTGATCGGGGCCTGAACATGCAGGAGGGTGAAAGGCGTGCAAGGAATAGAGTGAATTTGAACGATGTGGTATACTGGGGTCGACGTTCTGTCAGCGGATTCAACCAGGGCATGTGAAGCGTCTGGGATAAACCATGCAAAGTGTATGGGGCCTGGTTGTGGAAAGGGAGCTGTGGTTTCGGTGGATTATTACATGACAGCTAGAGACTGAGTGTGAACGAATGGGGCCTTTGGTGTTTTTCCTAGCGCTACCTCGCACATATGAGTGGGGAGGGGGTTGTTATTCCATGTGTGGCGAGGTGGCGATGGGAACAAATAAAGGCAGACAGTATGATTATGTACATGTGTATATATGTACATGTCTGTGTGTGTATATATATGTGTACATTGAGGTGTATAGGTATGTATATTGTGCGTGTGTGGACAAGTATGTATATACATGTGTATGTGGGCGGATTGGGCCTTTCTTGCGTCTCTTTCCTTGCGCTACTTCGCTAACGCGGGAGACAGCGACAAAGCAAAATAAATAAATAAATAATATATATATATATATATATATATATATATATATATATATATATATATATATATATATATATATATATATATATATATATATATGGTTTCAGAAGTGTTAGAGGATGTGTGGATCAGGTGTTTGCTTTGAAGAATGTATGTGAGAAATACTTAGAAAAGCAAATGGATTTGTATGTAGCATTTATGGATCTGGAGAAGGCATATGATAGAGTTGATAGAGATGCTCTGTGGAAGGTATTAAGAATATTAAGAAAAAAAATAATAATATATATTTTCTCATTATCATCATTATTTTGTTTTGTCGCTGTCTCCTGCTTTAGCGAAGTAGCACAAGGAAACAGACGAAAGAATGGCCCAAACCACCCACATACACATGTATATACATACACGTCAACAGACGCAAATATACATACCTATACATCACAATGTACTCATATATATACACACACAGACATATACCTATATACACATGCACATAATTCATTCTGTCTGCCTTTATTTATTCTCATGCCACCTCGCCAAACATGGCAATAAGAACCCCCTCCTCCCTCATGTGTGTGAGGTAGCTGTCATATAATAATGCACCAAAACCACATCTCCCTTTCCACATCCAGGCCCCACAGAATTTCCATGGTTTACCCCAAACACTTCACATGCCCTGGTTCAATCCACTGACAGCACGTCGACCCCGGTATACCACATCGTTCCAATTCACTCTATTCCTTGAACGCCTTGCACCCTCCTGCATGTTCAGGCCCCGATCACTCAAAATCTTTTTCACTCCATCTTTCCACCTACAACTTGGTCTCCCACTTCTCCGCTTTCCCTCCACCTCTGACACTTATATCCTCTTGGGCAATCTTTCCTCACTCATTCTCTCCATCTGACCAAACCATTTTAAAACACCATGTTCTGCTCTCTCAACCAAACTGCTTTCATTTCCATACATCTCTCTTACCCTTACATTACTTATTCGATCAAACCACCTCACACCACATACTGTCCTCAAACATCTCATTTCCAGCACATCAACCTTCCTGCGCACAATTCTATCGATAGCCCACACCTCGCAACAATACAACATTTTTGGAAGAACTATTACTTCAAACACACCCATTTTTGCTTTCCGAGATAATGTTCTTGACTTCCAAACATTCTTGAAGGCTCCCAGAATTTTCGCCCCTTCACCCACCCTATGATTCACTTCCGCTTCCATGGTTCCATCCGCTGGCAGATTCAATCCCAGATATCTAAAACACTTTACTTCCTCCAGTTTTTCTCAATTCAAACTTACCTCCCAATTGAATTGACCCTCAACCCTACTGCACCTAACAACCTTGCTCTTACTCGCATTTACTCTTAACTTTCTTCTTTCACATACTTTACCAAACTCAGTCACCAGCTTCTGCAGTTTCTCATATTAATCAGCCAACAGCACTGTATCATCAGCGAACAACATGTGACTCACTTCCCAAGATCTCTCATCCCCAAGAGACTTCATACTTGCTCCTCTCTGCAAAACTCTTGCATTCACCTCCCTAACAACCCCATCGATAAACAAATTAAACAACCATGGAGACATCACATACCCCTGCCGCAAACCTACATTCACTGAGAACCAATCACTTTCCTCTCTTCGTACACGCACACATGCCTTACATCCTCGATAAAAACATTTCACTGCTTCTAACAACTTGCCTCCCACACCATATGTTCTTAGTACCTTCCACAAAGCATCTCTATCAACTCTATCATATGCCTTCTCCAGATCCATAAATGCTACATACAAATCCATTTGTTTTTCTAAGTATTTCTCACATACATTCTTCAAAGCAAACACCTGATCCAAATATCCTCTACCACTTCTGAAACCACACTACTCTTCCCGAATCTTATGTTCTGTACATCCCTTCACCCTCTCAATCAATACCCTCCAATATGATTTACCAGGAATACTCAACAAACTTATACCTCTGTAATTTGAGCACTCACTCTTATCCCCTTTGCCTTTGTACAATGGCACTATGCACGCATTCCGCCAATCCTCAGGCACCTCACCATGAGTCATACACACATTAAATAACCTTACCAACCAGTCAACAATACAGTCACCCCCTTTTTCAATAAATTCCACTGTAATACGATCCAAACCTGCTGCCTTGCCGGCTTTCATCTTCCACAACGCTTTTACTACCTCTTCTCTGTTTACCAAATCATTTTCCCTAACCCTCTCACTTTGCACACCACCTCGACCAAAACACCCTATATCTGCCACTCTATCATCAAATACATTCAACAAACTTCAAAATACTCACTCCATCTCCTTCTCACATCACCACTACTTGTTATCACCTCCCCATTAGCCCCCTTCACTGAAGTTCCCATTTTCTCTTTTGTCTTACGCACTTTATTTACCTCCTTCCAGAACCTCTTTTTATTCTCCCTAAAATCTAATGATACTCTCTCACCCCAACTCTCATTTGTCCTCTTTTTCATCTCTTGCACTTTTTCTTGACCTCCTGTCTCTTTCTTTTTTACATCTCCCACTCATTTGCATTTTTTCCCTGCAAAAATCGTCCAAATGCCTCTCTCTTCTCTTTCACTAATAATCTTACTTCTTCATCCCACAACTCACTACCCACGCTTCTCCTGCCACAAGCATCTTTTGCGCAAGCCATCACTGCTTCCCTAAATACATCCCATTCCTCCCCCACTCACCTTAACTCCTTTGTTCTCACCTTTTTCCATTCTGTACTCAGTCTCTCCTGGTACTTCCTCACACAAGTCTCCTTCCCAACCTCACTTACTCTCACCACCCTCTTCACCCCAAAATTCTCTCTTCTTTTCTGAAAACCCATACAAATCGTCACCTTCCCATCCACAAGATAATGATCAGACATCCCTCCAGTTGCACCTCTCAGCATATTAACATCCAAAAGTCTCTCTTTCGCGCGCCTGTCAATTAACACGTAATCCAATAACGCTCTCTGGCCATCTCTCCTACTTACATACGTATACTTATGTATATCTCGCTTTTTAAACCAGGTATTCCCAATCACCAGTTCTTTTTCAGCACATAAATCTAGAAGCTCTTCACCATTTCTATTTACAACACTGAACACCCCATATATACACTAATTATTCCCTCAACTGCCACATTACTCACCTGTGCATTCAAATCACCCATCACTATGACCCGGTCTTGTGCATCAAAACCACTAACATACTCATTCAGCTGCTCCCAAAACACTTGCCTCTCATGATCTTTCTTCTCATGCCCAGGTGCATATGCACCAATGATCACCCATCTGTCTCCATCAATTTTCAGTTTTACCCATATTAATCTAGAATTTACTTTCTTACATTGTATCACATTCTCCCACCACTCCTGTTTCAGGAGTAGTGCTACTCCTTCCCTTTCTCTTGTCCTCTCACTAACCCCTGACTTTACTCCCAAGACATTCCCAAACCACTCTTCCCCTTTACCCTTGAGCTTTGTTTCACTCAGAGCCAAAACATCCCGGTTCCTCTCCTCACACATACTACCTATCTCTCCTTTTTCACATTTTGGTTACATCCACACACATTTAGACACCCCAATTTGAGCCTACGAGGAGGATGAGCACTCCCCGCGTGACTCCTTCTCTATCCCATTTTAGAAAGTTAAAATACAAGGAGGGGAGGATTTCTGGCCTCCCGCTCCCGTCCCCTCTAGTCGCCTTCTACGACACGTGAGGAATGCGTGGGAAGTATTCTTTCTCCCCTATCACCAGGGATATATATATATATATATATATATATATATATATATATATATATATATATATTGGAAAGAATCACAATTTTGCGCGTGATATTCCTATGAGTCCACGGGGAAAATGAAACACGAAATGTTCCTAAGTGCACTTTCGTGTAATAATCACATCATCAGGGGAGACACAAGAGAGAAATATAACAGTCAGTTGATATACATCGAAGAGACGAAGCTAGGACGCCATTTGGTAAACTTGTGATTGTCCAAAACATATAACGAGCGTTCATAAACTTATCATTTTACAATTCTTATCAACAATAAAGTTATCTAATTTGTACAGACCATCACTAATATTAAGATTATAATTCTTTGCGTATTTAATGATAGAAGATTCAATGATATTTCTCTTGGTAATAGAGTTAGAGTTAACAACTGAGATGGCGTTACTCCAAGCAATACAATGATTATAGTTTTTAATATGATTAAACAAGGCATTTGATTCTTGTCCCGTTCTTATACTATATTTATGTTGCTTAAGTCTAACAGAAAGATTCTTACCAGTGTGACTAACAAGGAACTTAATAGATGCAACGAAGAGAATTTTCTGGTTAACTCCTGATGAAGATATTATTTATAGTATTATTATTGCTAAAAGCAACATTTACATTAAAGGATTTAAGCAACATGGGAAGCAAAGTGGAACTATTCTTTTTTTATTAAAAGGGAGAAATAAAAGATTCTTGGTGTCAATGGGAGGTTTGGGCTCAACTCTATACAATGATTTCTTTGCTAACTTAAGGGATTTATCAATGAAAGATCTAGGGTACTTTAACTTAGATCCAATAGAATACAACTTCTCAAACTCATCATCAATAAACTCTGGGCTGCAAATACGTAATGCCCTTAGGAACATAGATTGAAATGATGATAATCTAACTCTGTCATGTTGAGATGAGTAATAATGGATATATGATCATACATTGGTGGGTTTTCTATATATACTAAATTTAAACTTGTTTCCTTGTTTATGGATCATGTAATCTAAAAATGGTAGCATACCATTATTTTCATTTTCTACAGTAAATTTGATGGAAGGTACTAAATTGTTAAGTAAGGGGAGAAATATTTGTAAATTTTCATTTGTTGGCCAAACACAAAGAACATTATCTACATTTAGTACCTTCCATCAAATTTACTGTAGAAAATGAAAATAATGGTATGTTCCCATTTTTAGATTGCATGATCCATAGACAAGGAAACAAGTTTAAGTTTAGCATATACAAAAAACCCACCCATGTATGCTCATATGTCCATTATTACTCATCTCAACGTGACATAGTTAAATTATCATCATTTCAATCTATGTTCCTAAGGGCATTACGTATTTGCAGTTCAGAGTTTATTGATGATGAGTTTGAGAAGATATATTCTTTTGGATCTAAGTTAAAGTACCCTAGATCTTTCATTGATAAATCCCTTAAGTTAGCAAAGAAATCATTTTATAGAGTTGAGCCCAAACCTCCCATTGACACCAAGAATCTTTTAGTTCTCCATTTTAATAATAATTTCACTTTGCTTCCCATGTTGCTTAAATCCTTTAATGTAAATGTTGCTTTTAGCAACAATAATACTATAAAGAATATCTTAATCAAGAATTCACCAAAAAATTCTTTTGGTTGGATCTATAAAGTTCCTTGTGGAAACTGATAAATTTTATGGTGGTCAGACTGGTAAGGATCTTTCTGTTAGACTTAAGCAACATGAATATAGTATAAGAACGGGACAAGAATCAAATGCCTTGTTTAATCATTCTAAAAACTATGATCATTGTATTGATTGGAGTAACGCCATCTCAGTTGTTAACTCTAGCTCTATTACCAAGAACAATAACATTGAATCTTCTATTATTAAATACACAAAGAATTATAATCTTAATATTAGTGATGGTCTGTACAAATTAGATAACTTTATTGTTGATAAGATTTGTAAAATGATAAGTTTATGAACGCTCGTTTTATGTTTTGGATAATCACATGTTTACCAAATGGCGTCCTAGCTTCGTCTCTTCGATGTATATCAACTGACTGTCATATTTCTCTCTTGTGTCTCCCCTGATGATGTGATTATTACACGAAGGTGCACTTGGGAACTTTTCGTGTTTCATTATGCCCGTGGACTCATAGGAGTATATATATATATATATAAATATATATATATATATATATATATATATATATATATATATATATATATATATATATATATATATATATATATATATATATATATATATATATATATATATATATATATATTGGAAAGGATCACAATTTTGCGCGTGATCAAGATATTCCTATGAGTCCCTAATGATGTGATTATTACACGAAAGTACATTTGGGAACTTTACTTGTTTCATTTTCCCCTTGGACTCATAGGAATATATATATATATATACAAATATATATATATATATATATATATATATATATATATATATATATATATATATATATATATATATATATATATATATATATATATATATATATATATATATATATATATATATATATATATATATATATATATATATATATATATATATATATATATATATATATATATATATATATAAATATATATATATATATATATATATATATATATATATATATATATATATATATATATATATATATATATATATATATATATATATATATATATATATATATATATATGAATATATATATATATATATATATATATATATATATATATATATATATATATATATATATATATATATATATATATATATATATATATATATATATATATATATATATATATATATATATACATATATATATATATATATATATATATATATATATATATATATATATATATATATATATATATATATATATATATATATATATATATATATATATATATATATATATATGTATATATGTATATGGATGGTATTGCAGTGGAATTCATTAAAAAAGAGGGTGACTCTATTGTTGACTGGTTGGTGAGGTTATTTAATGTATGTATGATTCATGGTGAGGTGCCTGAGGAGTGGCGGAATGCTTTCATAGTGCCATTGTACAAAGGCAAAGGGGATAAGAGTGAGTGCTCAAATTACAAAGATATAAGTTTGTTGAGTATTCTTCATAAAATATATGTGAGGGTATTGATTGAGAGGGTGAAGTCATGTACAGAGCATCAGATTGGGGAAGAGCAGTGTGGTTTAGAAGTGGTAGAGGATGTGTGGATCAGGTGTTTCCTTTCAAGAATGTATTTTAGAAATACTTAGGAAAGCAAATGGATTTGTATGTTCCATTTATGGATCTGGAGAAGGCATATGATAGATTTGATAGACATGCTCTGTGGAAGGAATTAAGAATATATGGTGTGGGAGGCAAGTTGTTAGAAGCAATAAAAAGTTTTGATCGAGGATATAAGGCAGGTGTATGTGTAGGAAGAGAGGAAAGTGATTGGTTTTCAGTGAATGTAGGTTTCGGCAGGGGTGTGTGATGTTTCCATGGTTGTTTAATTTGTGTATGGATGGGGTTGTTAGGGAGGTGAATGCAAGAGTTTTGGAGAGAGGGGCAAGTATGCAGTCTGTTCTGGATGAGATGGCTTGGGAGGTGAGTCAGTTGTTGTTCGCTGATGATACACTGCTGGTGGCTGATTCATGTGAGAAACTGCAGAAGCTGGCGGCTGAGTTTGGTAAAGTGTGTGAAAGTAGAAAGTTGAGAGTAAATGTGAATAAAAGCAAGGTTAGGTAGGTTTGAATGAAGAAAAACTCGAGGAAGTAAAGTGTTTTAAATATCCGCGAGTGGATCTGGCAGCGGATGGAACCATGGAAGCGGAAATGAATCATACGCTGGGGGAGGGGACGAAATTTATGGGAGCCTTGAAGAATGTGTAGAAGTCGAGAACATTATCTCGGAAAGCAAAAATGGGTATGTTTGAAGGAATAGTGGTTCCAACAATGTTGTATGGTTGCTAGGCGTGGGCTATGGATAGAGTTGTGCGCAGGAGGATGGATATGCTGGAAATGAGATGTTTGAGTACAATATGTGGTGTGAGGTGGTTTGATGAAGTAAGTAATGTAAGGGTAAGAGAGATGTGTGGAAAGAAAAAGAGTGTGGTTGAGAGAGCAGAAGAAGGTGTTTTGAAATGGTTTAATCACCTGGAGAGAATGACTGAGGAAAGATTGCCCAAGATGATATATGTGTCGGAGGTGGAGGGAACGAGAAGTGGGAAACCTAATTGGAGGTAGAACGATGGAGTGAAAAAGATTTTGAGTGATCAGGGCCTGAACATGCAGGAGGGTGAAAGGCGTTCAAGGAATAGAGTGAACTGTAACGATGTGGTATACTGGGGTCGACGTGCTTTCAATGGATTGAACCAGGGCATGTGAAGTGTCTGGGGTAAACAATGGAAAGTTCTGTGGGGCCTGGATGTGGAAAGGGAGCTGTGGTTTCGGTGCATTATCACATGACAGCTAGAGGATGAGTGTGAACGAATTGGGCCTTGGTAAACATGTGATTGTCATTTGGTAAACATGTGATTGTCCAATGACATGTTTACCAAATGGCGTCCTAGCTTCGTCTCTTCGATGTATATCAACTGACTGTTATATTTCTCTCTTGTGTCTCCCCTGATGATGTGATTATTACACGAAAGTGCACTTGGGAACTTTTCGTGTTTCATTTTCCTCGTGGACTCATAGGAATATATATATATATATATATATATATATATATATATATATATATATATATATATATATATATATATATATATATATATATATATATATATATATATATATATATATATATATATATATATATATATATATATATATATATATATATATTGAGATGTATAGGTATGTATATTTGCGTGTGTGGACGTGTAAGCATATACATGTGTATGTGGGTGGGATGAGCAATTCTTTTGTCTGTTTCCTTGCGCTACCTCGCTAACGCGGGAGACAGCGACAAAGCAAAATAAATGATATATATATAACATATATATATATATATATATATATATATATATATATATATATATATATATGTATATATATATATATATATATCTATATATATATATATATATATATATATATATATATATATATATATATATATATATATATATATATATATATATATATATATATATATATATATATATATATATATATATGTATATATATATATATATATATATATATATATATATATATATATATATACATATATATATATATATATATATATATATATATATATATATATATATATATATATATATATATATATATATATATATTTATTATTATTATACTTTGTCGCTGTCTCCCGCGTTTGCGAGGTAGCGCAAGGAAACAGACGAAAGAAATGGCCCAACCCCCCCCCATACACATGTATATACATACGTCCACACACGCAAATATACATACCTACACAGCTTTCCATGGTTTACCCCAGACGCTTCACATGCCCTGCTTCAATCCACTGACAGCACGTCAACCCCGGTATACCACATCGCTCCAATTCACTCTATTCCTTGCCCTCCTTTCACCCTCATGCATGCTCAGGCCCCGATCACACAAAATCTCTTTCACTCCATCTTTCCACCTCCAATTTGGTCTCCCTCTTCTCCTCGTTCCCTCCACCTCCGACACATATATCCTCTTGGTCAATCTTTCCTCACTCATCCTCTCCATGTGCCCAAACCACTTCAAAACACCCTCTTCTGCTCTCTCAACCACGCTCTTTTTATTTCCACACATCTCTCTTACCCTTACGTTACTCACTCGATCAAACCACCTCACACCACACATTGTCCTCAAACATCTCATTTCCAGCACATCCATCCTCCTGCGCACAACTCTATCCATAGCCCACGCCTCGCAACCATACAACATTGTTGGAACCACTATTCCTTCAAACATGCCCATTTTTGCTTTCCGAGATAATGTTCTCGACTTCCACACATTCTTCAAGGCCCCCAGGATTTTCGCCCCCTCCCCCACCCTATGATCCATATATAGATATATAAATATATATATATATATATATATATATATATATATATATATATATATATATATATATATATATATATATATATATATATATATATATATATATATATATGAATGCAAGAGTTTTGGAGAGAGGGGCAAGTATGCAGTCTGTCGTCGTGGATTAGAGTGCTTGGGTAGTGTGTCAGTGCTGTTTGGTGATGATGCAGCGCTCTAGGTTAATTCGGATGAGAAACTGCAGACGCTGGTGACTGAGTTTGATAAAGTGTATGAAAGAAGAAAACTGAGAGTAAATTTGAATAGGAGCAAGCTTATGAGGTACAAAAGGGTTGAGGGACAAGTCAATTACGAGGTAGGTTTGATTGAGGAAAACTGGTGAAAGTGAATTGTTTTAGATATCTGGGAATGGATTTAACAGCGGATGGAACCATGGAAGCGGAAGTGAGTCACAGGGTGACTTATTGTTCCTGAAGGCAACATTTACATTAACGGGTTTAAGCAGCATGGGAAGTAAAGAAAATTATCATTAAAAGAGAGAACTAAAAGAATCTTGGTGTCAATGGGAGGTTGGGCTCAAATCTATTGAATGATTTTGTTGCTAAGTTAATGCTATCGAAAAATATCTTGATCAGGAATTTACCAGAAAATTCTCCTGTGTGCATCTATGAAGTGCCATGTAGAAATTGTGATAAGTTTTATGTTGGACACACTGGTAAGGATCTTTCTGTTAGCCTTAACCAACAAAAATACACTATAAGAATGGGACAAGAATTAAATGCCCTGTTTAATCACGTTAAAAACTATTATTATTGTATTGACTGGAGTAATGCCAATTCAAATATCAACTGTAACTCTATTACCACGCGAAAAAATCATTGAATCATCTATCATTAAATACACAAAGAATTATAATGTTAATGTTACAGATGGTCTATACAAATTAGAAAACTTTATTGTGGATAAAAATTGCAAAATGGTAAGTATATTATACGCTCATTGTCTGTCTTGGACAATCACATGTTTATCAGATGGCGATCTAGCTACGAATCTTCGTTCTATATCAACTGACTGTAATATTTCTATTTTAGGTTTACCCTGATGATGTGATTATTACACGAAAGTGCACTTGGGAAATTATCGTGTTTTCTTTTCCCCGTGGACTCACAGGAATATAATTGATTACATATATATATATATATATATATATATATATATATATATATATATATATATATATATATATATATATATATACATTTTTTTTTTTTTTTTTTTGCTTTGTCGCTGTCTCCCGCGTTTGCAAGGTAGCGCAAGGAAACAGACGAAAGAAATGGCCCAACCCACCCCCATACACATGTATATACATACGTCCACACACGCAAATATACATACCTACACAGCTTTCCATGGTTTACCCAAGACGCTTCAAATGCCTTGATTCAATCCACTGACAGCACGTCAATCCCGGTATACCACATCGCTCCAATTCACTCTATTCCTTGCCCTCCTTTCACCCTCCTGCATGTTCAGGCCCCGATCACACAAAATCTTTTTCACTCCATCTTTCCACCTCCAATTTGGTCTCCCTCTTCTCCTCGTTCCCTCCACCTCCGACACATATATCCTCTTGGTCAATCTTTCCTCACTCATTCTCTCCATGTGACCAAACCATTTCAAAACACCCTCTTCTGCTCTCTCAACCACGCTCTTTTTATTTCCACACATCTCTCTTACCCTTACGTTACTTACTCGATCAAACCACCTCACACCACACATTGTCCTCAAACATCTCACTTCCAGCACATCCATCCTCCTGCGCACAACTCTATCCATAGTCCACGCCTCGCAACCATACAACATTGTTGTAACCACTATTCCTTCAAACATATCCATTTTTGCTTTCCAAGATAATGTTCTCGACTTCCACACATTCTTCAAGGCTCCCAGAATTTTCGCCCCCTCCCCCACCCTATGATCCACTTCCGCTTCCATGGTTCCATCCGCTGC